>NC_041397.2:107929908-108119908 GCF_900747795.2 Erpetoichthys calabaricus
GTTTCAACTTGTACACTTTGTTTCAAACTTGCCACTGTGTATAGAACAAGAATGAAAAATAGCAGGTATAATTACAACTATTAAATATTCAATTGAAAAAATGATTAAGGGGAGGTTAAATTATTAAGATATCCAGGAATGAGAATTGATTTCTGCCCAAATGTCACCATCATAAGAACATAATTATTTCACTTACTTCCTACAAACTGAGCAGTGCATCATTTCTGCCTGTGTGACGCCCTTTTGGCATATTTGCCAGCAAGAATTTGTAATTGAAGTAGTGCTCCTTCTGCTACTTTTAATGTCAGTATAGCAGCAATACCGTACACCAGGAATGTCAAACTCACTACCATTGGTGGGCTGCTTCGACTGCCATACGTGCGTCAGCGGGCCGCACTGTAACAAATACTATTATACTACTATACAAAGTTACTATAACTTTCTTTCCAATACTGAAAACTTTAAAAAATGTAACACTTAAAGTTTAAAGAAAAGCAATTTATTTCCATACAGTCTCCATACAACAGTGTAGAATTAGAGTCTTAGCCTCTTAGCTAGGTCCTTATTATATTATATTCATTATATTATATTCATTGCTTATACAGTGTGAGATTTATTTCTTTAGTCCCGACACTTGGCATCTCTTGTTAGTAACCAGTTCATCAATATCAGGCTTGAAATCTTGTGCAGCTGTAACTTTTATGAGGGATGAAAGGTTCTCGACGGTAAGTCTTGAGCAATGTGGGGTTTTGGTAGCTTTCATTAACGAAAACATTTGCTCACAAAGGTAAGTGCTTCCGAACATTGACAGTACTCTCGATGCCAACTTACGGATCTGCACATATGAGGGTGGCAGGTAAGCATACAAGCCTGGCACACCAACTTCATTGTATTGTGCCTTCAGAGTAGAATCTGACTGCACTTCAATCAATTCCATTTGGATATTCTCAGGCGCATTCTCAACGTTGTAAGACAACAGCGCAATGCCCTGTTTGTGTGAACTGACATCACGAAAATGCTCACTGAATTAATTGCTCAGTAATTCAAGTTGGAAAACAAATCCTCCAAAAATCAAATTTTACTTTACTAAGTTTACTTCAAAGTTTATATTATAAAATAAGCCGATATGCAAAAAGCCACCTGACCTACAATAATTTTACAAACTCAAAATCACAAAAATATGTTAATAAACAACTCACCAACTTCTTGTGTCCACTTCAGATCTTCAGCTGTAGTCTGCACTAACTGTTCGTTACAATACTAGCACAAATTTACATGAAACTAGAGCAAAAAAACGTGAAAATATGCGGGCTGTTACTACTCGTGATGGTCAGTTCTGCCCAGTGGCCAGTCTCAGCAGCCCAGTCAGTAGTGTAGCCTTAGCAGGGGCAACTCTAGGCTTGTGGCGGCCCTGGGCAGAGAAAGAGAATCGGTGCCCCCTTCGCCTGGCAATGTCAATACGGTATCTTATGCACGGCGGATGGCCACATCCGTTGCGGACACTGCATAGCTGCCTCGTGCTCATGACACGCTTCTATATGCGTGTGTCCGTAACTTGAAAACCAAGTGGCGGCCCATGATATTCTCATTACGGCAGAACGTTATAATACTACATATACCTTAATGCTCTGACTCTAGCGACATTTGTAAATACAGCGTACTAATTAACAAGAAACACAATGTTTTTCGGCCACATTGCCGTCAGCTGTTTCGTTATTTTCTCTTTCTGTTTTATATTCAATATATATTGGTGTGGCGGCCCCTGGGATTTGGCAGCACTGTGCAGGTGCACAGTTTGCACATGCCTAAGGCCGCCCCTGCTGCCCGCTGCTGCAGCCTAGCACTTCAGTTGTGATGCTGCGTCTCATTAACTTTGGTCAAGGCTCGTGGCTATACTAGCAGATGACGTTTCCGGTACCGTAATGCCATGGGAAAACGCGCTTTTGTCAGAAGGCAGAAGTAAGAAAGTCAATAAGTAACACTGAAGATGCAGAATGATTCAATCACAAACGATAGTAATCATTTTGTACAAGTTCTGGTGCTAACTAGGCTCTGTCATGTGGGCCGCACAGATTTCTGTTGCGGGCCGCATGTTTGACATGCCTGCCGTACACAATGCAGAAAATGCTTACCTTAAATAACGGAGCTCCAAACTAAAAAAATTACTTGGGAGCAAATGGCTCCCAGAGTTAAACATCCATCCATCCATTATCCAATCCGCTGAATCCGAACACAGGGTCACGGGGGTCTACTGGAGCCAATCCCAGCCAACACAGGGCACAAGGCAGGAACCAATCCCGGGCAGGGTGCCAACCCACCACAGTGTATATATATATATATACATATATATACATATTTATATGTATATATATATGTATATATATATGTATATATTTATATGTATATATATATGTATATATTTATATGTATATATTTATATTTAGATATTGTGGCAGATTAATGGGGTTCTTACCTAGCCGGGATGCCTGGATGGACCGGAAAAGGACAAGAATAGCGTCTGGGTCACGAGGGGGCAACCGCCCTGGACTAGTAGGGGACCACGGGAGAGGAACAAAGGGGTTCTGGCCTGTTTGGACCTGTGGCCACTGCCAGGGGGCGCCACAAGCCTCATGGGACACGGAGAACTGTTACTTCCACCACACCAGGCAAGATGGCAGATGAACCTGTCAGGGACACCCAGAGTGCTTCCGGTGCAAAGGGCAGCACTTCCGCCACACCAGGAAGTGCTGCCGGATGGACGTCATCAGCCACCTGGAGCACATTCCGGGCAGGAATAAAAGGCACCGCCTTACTACAGTCTGGGAGCCAGAGTCAGGAGTGGGAGTAGGACAAAGCTCCCAGGAGGAGAGTAGAGGCGGCTAAAGACTGAGATAGAAAGTTCATTGTGGAGATTATTGCTGAGTGCTTTGTGTGGTGTTTGGGACTGAAACTTGTGTATAATGGTGCTTAATATACGTGCAAGTTTTATAAAGAGCTGGTTTCCGACTGGTGGTGTCCCTGCAAGTCTCACAATATTTAGATATAATATAAACGTTGTCATAATAATGAGACATCACACTGATAAAGGGTTGGGGCAGCCACCCGTATAATATGGTATCCTGGCTGCTAAGTTGTTTCTTCAAATAAAGAACACAGTTGTGCATAATACAGAGTCCAAAACAAGACTGACACATAGGGGAAACGGTTAGACTTTTAAAGAGGAAGACAGGAAGTGAGGTCGTATGGGTCTGGCTCAGGATCATCGGCCATTGGTTCAAGCCCGGAGGTGACATCACAGGGGCCGGAGCTGGTAAGGTCTTCTTCCATTGGCTCGGCCCCGGAAGTGACGTCATGAGAGCCAGGTGAGATCTCCCGGGAATGGTCTACAGGCAAGGGAAAAAAAGAATCCGTGCACTCTGCCACATCCCGGCATGCCTCAGAGCTTCCTTCCCTCAAGCTGCCTCCCATGCGCACGTGTGTGACAAGGCCCCCCCCCTTAGCCCTGACCCATCGGGTCGGGCGGACCCAACTGAGAGGTCGTGAACCCGAGAAAGAGCATCATCGTTGGCATGGAGATGACCCCGACGATGGATGAGCGAAAACTTGTATGGCTGTAGGTCAAGAAACCACCTGGTGACCCGCGGATTCGACTCCTTGTGCAGGGCCATCCACTGTAGGGGTGCATGGTCCGTGACAAGGGTGAATTCCCGGCCCAACAGGTAGTACCTAAGCTGAGTAATCACCCACTTAATCGCCAAGGCCTCCCTTTCCACCGCTGCATACCTGGTCTCCCGGTCCAACAGTTTCCAGCTCAGGAACATGACGGGGTGTTCCACACCATCGACACTTTGGCTCAGCACGACCCCCAGGCCTGTGTCCGAAGCGTCCGTCTGGAGGATGAAAGGCAGAGAAAAGTTACGTGCTTTCAGAATGGGTGCGGACGTAAGGGCCTGCTTCAAGTCACTAAATGCAGCGCCGGTCTTTTCAGTCCATACCACTATGTTCGGGGCCCTCTTCTTTGTTAAATCAGTCAAGGGTGCCGCTCTCTCCGAGAATCGGGGTACGAACCAGCGGTAGTACCCCGCTAACCCGAGAAAGGCTTGGACTTGCCGCTCCGTTTGCGGACGGGGCCATTTCAAAATGGCATCTACTTTTGAGCACTGTGGCCTTACGGTACCCGATCCACCAGGTAGCCTAAATATTTGGCTTCGCTTAATCCAAAGAAACATTTCTTGGGGTTAATCCGGAGCCCGGCCTCACCAAGCGCCCGCAATACCGCTCAAACCTGCTGTACGTGCTCCTTCCATGTGCTGGAATAGATGACTACGTCATCGAGGCAGGCAGCACTGTATGAGTTGTGAGGTCGGAGCACTTTGTCCACCAGATGCTGGAAGGTTGCAGGAGCCCCGTGTAACCCAAATGGAAGGACACGATACTGCCAGTGTCCGCTAGGGGTGCTAAACGCGTTTTTTTCCTTCGCGGAGTCCGTTAAAGGAACCTGCCAGTACCCCTTAGTCATGTCAAGTGTGGTCAAGTATCGAGCCTGCCCAAGCCTCTCGAGGAGGTCGTCCACTCGCAGCATTGGATAGGCATCAAATTGGGAGACTTGATTAAGCCGACGGAAGTCATTGCAAAACCTCCAACTTCCGTCCGGCTTCCCGACTAGCACAATGGGACTGGACCAGGGACTATAACTTTCCTCAATCACACCTAGATCCAGCATGCGCTTGATCTCAAGCTCCACTTCAGCCCTTATGCCTCAGGAAGATAATACGGGCGTTCTCGGACAATAACCCCGGGCTCTGTCACTATGTTGTGCTCAATCAGAGAGGTCCTTCCAGGGTTTTCACTGACTACCTCCCGAACGGTCCGGATAACTGTTTCCAGCTCCTGCCGTTGTCTAGGACTTAAATCCGTACCAAAGTTAAGGTTAGTAGTGTGAGCGAAGAGTGAGCGGTGCTGGCCGGAGAAGGGATCGGGCTCCCTGTCCTTCCACGGTTTCAGCAGGTTGATATGATAAACCCGCTCCCTCGGCTGACGATTGGGTTGACTCACCAAACAGTCGACGAGGCCCTTCCTCTCCTTAACTTTGTAGGGGCCTTGCCAATCGGCAGGCAACTTAGAGTGGGAGGTAGGCACTAGAACCATGACTCGATCTCCCGGTTGGAACTCCCGGAGAGACGTGCCACGGTTGTAACAACGGACCTGTGCTGCTTGGGGCCGCTTCCATGTGACTTTTAAGGAGGGGTCTAATCTTTCCAAATCTATTTGTAGTGGGAAGAGCCTCTTCTTCCCACCCTTCCTTTAGAATATCTAATATGCCCCGGGGTTGTCGCCCATACAGTAACTCAAAAGGGGAGAACCCCGTGGAGGCTTGTGGGACTTCCCGATAGGCAAAAAGGACGAGGGGGAGGAGCTGATCCCAGTTCGTTCCATCCTCGCTGACCACCTTACGTAGCATCTGTTTGAGAGTCTGATTAAATCTCTCCACTAGACCGTCGGTTTGAGGATGATACACCACGGTCTTTAAATGCTTTATTTTCAGTAACTTGGCAGTCTCCCTGAATGTCTCCGAGGTGAAAGGTGTCCCCTGGTCCGTCAAGACTTCCTTGGGGATACCCACGCGCGAAAAGACCCCTAGTAATTCCCGTGCGATGGCTTTAGAGGTAGCTGAGCGCAACAGAACAGCTTCGGGGTATTTGGTAGCGTAATCCACGAGGACCAGGATGTATTTGTGTCCTTGGGCTGAGGGCTCTAAGGGTCCGACTATATCGACCCCAATTCGATGGAAGGGAACATCAATCAGGGGAATAGGAATGAGAGAAGCACGGTCCCTTCTTGGAATTTGACGCAATTGACACTCCGGGCAGGAAGTGCAAAAGCGACGAACCTCCTCATTGATTCCCGGCCAGTAGAAACGGAGCTTAATCCGCTCCAGGGTTTTTTCGGTGCCCAAGTGGCCACCTAGGAGATGGGCGTGTGCTAATTCACAGACCTGCCACCGGAAGGTTCGCGGGATTAGCAGTAGCCTTCTCTCCTGCCCATCATGCATCGATACCCGATAAAGAAGGTCATTTTCTACAACAAAGTAAGGACCCTGTGGCATGGACTGATTAGTGTGCTGGCCGTTGACTAGCACCACTGCATTTTTTGCAAACTTCAGGGAATCGTCATTCCACTGCTCTTTTAAAAGAGGCCGGCGTCTCTCTAAATTGAAACCGTAGCATTGAGAGAGGGTCTGAGTCGACCACAAGGGGCGTGGTTTCCACCCGCTCCGTCGTGGCGTGTGTGGATGACGTGTCAGCATGCGACGGCCCGGGGGTTGCCACGTCACTCAGGCTGGCCGCTTCATCTCTCTCTGCCGGCTGATTGCACGGTGTGGAGGCAGCTTGAGACGGCTCATCTCCGTCCACAACTAGGCCCAAGTGAACCCCGGGAGTGGTATGTGTCTTACCGCTTTTAATGTTAGGCCAGTCATGCCCAAGTACCACCGGGAACGGAGGATCGGGAAGGATTGCCACGGTCACTTTCTGTACTGATCCTCCGTAGCTGATGACACAAGCGGCAGTCTTGTACCAGCGGGTTTCCTCGTGGACACAGGTTATACCGGCCTTGGCTTTCAACCACTGTTGCGGTAGCACAAAACGGCGAGCCACAATGGAAATGTTGCTGCCGGTATCGAATAGAGCTGTCGTTTTAAAGCCGTTAACGATCACCACGTCAGTGTGTGGGACCGTCAAGGGGTTTGTCAGAGCACACCAAGCCCTCTTCCCCCTCCACCTGCAGTCCACCTCGTTCCCAAGCGGTTTGCGTGTCCGCCGCTCCGGGGACGTCGGCACAAGCTCTGGGTTGTACAGGGTGGGGCTAGGTCTCGGGACACACTTTGGTTGAGCTTGACCTAGGGACGGTTCAGCTCCCCCAGATTGTGAGGCCCCCCTACATCTTTCTATGAGCTCTATCATGTTTTTCTATTGTCTACCCCAGACCGGCTGGGTGAAATCCTGGGGTAGCGTTTGTAATAATATGAAGCAGGCCACCTTCTCTATCACCTGCCAAGGCTTCAGTTCCTGTGGCCGTAGCCACTGCCTTACCTTTGCCGATAGGGACCAGGCTTGTTGTGAGGTCGGCCACTCAGGGTCGAACCTCCAGTTTTCCAGGTCACTCACCTGCCAGTCTGGGGCACCCCTAAGTGGGAAATGGGGTTCTGGCTTCACGGGGAGGCAGGCACTCCTCCGAAAGAGCATAAACAGCGCTCCCGGGCTCGCCCTTCCGAAGCAGCCCATGTCTGTGAGCCCCTCCTGCACACCCGCCAACCTGCCTAGGTTGCCTAGCGGAGCATGCTGCGGGCAGAGCCTGTACCGGGTCACACCGAAACATGGAACACCCTCCCTGCCTGAAAACTCGGTCCCGGTACGCTCCCACCTGGGTATGTTGCACGTCCTGTCCCCTTCTCTCCCGGGACTTCTTCATCCTGCTGACTACGCCAGTGTCATAATAATGAGACATCACACTGATAAAGGGTTGGGGCAGCCACCCGTATAATATGGTATCCTGGCTGCTAAGTTGTTTTTTCAAATAAAGAACACAGTTGTGCATAATACAGAGTCCAAAACAATACTGACACATAGGGGAAACGGTTAGACTTTTAAAGGGGAAGACAGGAAGTGAGGTCATATGGGTCTGGCTCAGGATCATCGGCCATTGGTTCAAGCCCGGAGGTGACATCACAGGGGCTGGAGCCGGTAAGGTCTTCTTCCGTTGGCTCGGTCCCGGAAGTGACGTCATGAGAGCCAGGTGAGATCTCCCGGGAATGGTCTACAGGCAAGGGAAAAAAAGAATCGGTGCACTCTGCCACATCCCGGCATGCCTCACAACTTCCTTCCCTCGAGCCCTTTAGCTGCCTCCCATGCGCACGTGTGAAAGTCTGTGTATCTGTCCGGCCTGGAAGTGAGAGGTGGAGTCGGAGTAAGGGCTCCACCTCAGAGGAAACAGAAAACTCTCTTAGCTGCTAATAACACAAGCGGGGCCAGCACGTCAGCAAAACAAAGCCTCAGAAGAAAGACAAAGTCGCTTAGCCGCTAACATTGGCAAAATGGTATTGCTTTTACTTTTCCTCCCGCCGCTAATGCACAAGCGATATGAGCACATCGGCAAAATGAATCCTCCTAGGAGAGAGATGCCCAGAGTAGTTCCTTTCAATTACCTGACATCTGTACATTTCAGTTTTTTTTTTCTGATGTTTTCAGTAGTTTCTAGGACCCCGGAGTTTTTACAGCATGGACTTACACAGCTAGTAATATATGTATACTATAGTAATATACATGTATTTAGACAGACATCCAAGACACACTTGTAAAAAGCACCAAGAACACTTAATATTTTTCTTCCAATAAAGTGCACAAAGCACCGCACACTCCACAATTCTCCAATAATAATCACAATACTAAACAATAATCAATACAATAACAATCCTCCACTCCCAGCAGCTTAGTCACCCAACCTCCCAACTCCGGCTCTCTCTGCTGGGTTTTGACCTGTGTGTGTGTGTGTTATATATGTATGTATGTATGTATGTATGTATGCATTGTCAGAAATTCCACACAGTCATAGCAAGTTTTGGAGCAGCCACCCGTATATTTGGTATCCTGGCTGCAAAGTTGCAAAATGTTATAGAGCACTGATGTGCACAAAACCGAGTCCAAAACAGAACTGAGGGAATAAGGAAAAAGTGGAGGCTTTTAAAGAGGAAGACAGGAAGTGAAGTCAGAGGGGTTGGGCTCATAAGGGTCTTCAGCCTGGACGTGACATTAAAGGGCTGGAGCCGACAAGGTCTTCCTCCATAGGCTCGGACCCGGAAGTGACGTCAACAGGGCCAGGTGGAATCTCCCGTGGATGGTCTGCAGGAAAGCAAGAAAAAAAATCAGTGTGCACTCTGCCACATCCCGGTCTGACTCGGAATTGCCTTTACTCAAGCCCTTTAGCTGCCTCCCATGCGCATGTGTGTGACAAGGCCCCCTCCCTCAGTCCAGACCCATTGGGTCGTGAATCCAAGAAAGAGCATTGCCATTGGCGTGGAGAGAGCCCCGACGATGAACGAGTGAAAACTTGTATGGCTGTAGGTCAAGAAACCACCGGGTGACCCATGGATTCGACTCCTTGTGGAGGGTCATCCACTATAAAGGTGCATGGTCTGTGACAAGGGTGAATTCCTGGCTGAACAGGTAGTGCCTCAGCTGCATAATCGCCCATTTAATCGCCAAAGCCTCCCTCTGCACCTCCGCATACCTGGTCTCTCCAACAGTTTCCAGTTCAGGAACATGATGAGGTATTCCACACCATTGATGCTTTGGTTCAGCACTGCTCCCAGTCCTGTGTCCGAAGCATCCTTCTGGAGGATGAAAGGTAAAGAAAAATTAGGTGCTTTCAAAATAAGTGCGGACGTAAGAGCCTGCTTCAAGTCACTAAATGCAGTGTCCGTCTTTTCAGTCCATACCACAATGTTTGGGGACCTCTTCTTTGTCAAATCAGTCAAGGGTGCCACTCTCTCCAAGAACCGGGACACAAACTGACGGGAGTACCCCACCACCCTGAGAAAGGCTTGGACCTGCCTCTTGGTTCGCGAACTAGGCCATTTCAAAATGGCATCCACTTTGGAGCACTGTGGCTTCACGGTACCCCGACCCACCAGGTTACCTAAATATCTTGGCTTCGCTCAATCCAAAGAAACGTTTCTTGGGATTAATCTGAAGTCCGGCCTCACCAAGTGTCTGCAATACCGCTTTTACCTGTTGTAGGTGTTCCGTCCATGTGCTGGAATAGATGACCACGTCATCCAGGTAGGCAGCACTGTATGAGTTATGAGGCCTGAGCACTTTGTCCACCAGACGCTGGAAGATTGCCGGAGCCCTGTGTAACCCAAATGGAAGGACACGATACTGCCAGCGTTCGCTAGGAGTGCTAAATTCGGTCTTAACCTTCGTGGAATCCGTTAAAGGAACCTGCCAGTACCCCTTAGTCATGTCCAGCGTGGTCAAATACTGAGCTTGTCCAAGCCTTTCAAGGAGGTCATCCACTCGTGACATTGGATAAGCATCAAATTTTGAGACTTGATTAAGTCGACAGAAGTCATTGCAAAACCTCCAGCTCCCATCAGGCTTAGCAACCAATACAATGGGACTGGACCAGGGACTTTGACTTTCCTCGATTACTCCTAGTTCCAGCATGTGCTTGATCTCCAGCTCCATGTCAGCTCTTTTTGCCTCAGGAAGATGATATGGACGTTCTCGGACTACAACCCTGGGCCCTGTTACAATATTGTGCTTAATCAGAGAGGTCCTTCCGGGGTTTCACTCACTACCTCTGGGACAGACAGGATAACTGTTTCCAGCTCCCATCGCTGTCTGGGACTTAAATCTGCACTAAAGTTAAGGCTGGCTATGTGAGCAAACAGCAAGCGGGGCTGACCGGAGGAGGGATCAGGATCCCTGTCCTTCCATGGTTTCAGCAGATTTACATGATAAACCCGCTCCCTCGGCCGACGATTGGGTAGACTCGCCATTTAGTCGATGAGTCCTTTCCTCTCCTTAACTTCGTATAGACCTTGCCAATGGGCAAGTAACTCATTGTGGGAGGTAGGTAGTAGGACCATGACCCAATCTCCCTGACGGAATTCCCAGAGAGACGTACCACAGTCGTAATATCGGACCTGTGCTGCTTGTGCCTCTTCCATGTGACTTTTAAGGAGGGGCCTAATTTTACCAATTCTATCGTGTAATTGCACAATATATTCCAATATATTTGTAGAGGGAAGAGCCTCTTCTTCCCATCCTTCTTTTAAAATATCTAATATGCCCCGGGGTTGTCTCTAATACAATAATTCAAAAGGGGAGAACCCCGTGGAGGCTTGTGGGACTTCCCGATAGGCAAAAAGGATGAGGGGGGAGGAGCTGATCCCAGTTCCTTCCATCCTCGTTGACCACCTTATGAAGCATTTGTTTGAGAGTCTGATTGAATTTCTCTACCAAACTGTTGGTTTGAGGATGATACACCGCAGTCTTTAGATGCTTTATTTTAAGTAACTTGCCAGTCTCCTTGAACGTCTCCAAGGTAAAAGGCGTCCCTTGGTCCGTCAGGACTTCCTTAGGGATGCTGTCTCGCACAAAGACCTCTACCAACGCTTGTGCGATGACTTTAGAAGTAGCTGAGTGCAACAGAACAGCATTGGGGTATTTGGTAGCATAATCTACGGGGACTAAAATGTACTTGTGTCCTTGGGCTGAGGGTTCTAGGGGTCCAACTAAATTGACCCCAATTCTGTGAAATGGGACATCAGTTAGGGGAGTAGGAACGAGAGGAGCACGATCCTTCCTAGGAATTTGTTGCAATTGACACTCCGGACAGGAAGTGCAAAAGCAACGAACTTCCTTATTGATTCCTGGCCAATAAAAGTGGAGCTTGATCTTCTCCAGGGTTTTCTCGGTGCCCATATGGCCACCTAGGAGGTGGGCATGTGCTAACTCACAAATCTGCCGCCAGAAGGTCTGCGGGATTAACAGTAGCCTTCGCTCCTGTCCCTCATGCTCTGCTACGTGATACAGAAAGTCATTTTCCAGAACAAGTGAGGACCCTGTGGCATCGACTGGTGAGTGTGCTGGCCGTTTACCAGGGCCACTGCATTTTTGGCAAACTTAAGGGAATCATTCCAATGCTCCCTTTTAAAAGAAGCTGGTGTCTCTCTAAATTGAAACTGCAAAATGGAGAGAGGGTCTGGGCCGACCTCAAGGGGTTTCCTCCTGTTCCGTCTTGGCGCTGGTGGATGATGTATCGGCTCCCGACGGTCTGGAAGTTGCCACATCACTTAAGGAGGCCGCTTCGTCTCTCTCCACCGGCTTGTTACATGGCGTGGAGGCAGCTTGAGATGGCTCATCCCCGTCTACAATTAGGTCTAAGTTAAAACCAGGAGTGGTAAGTGTCTCACCACTTTTAATTTTAGACAAGTCCCGCCCCAGTATCACCGGATGCGGTTAATTTTTTTACCGATCCTCCGCAACCGATGACACTGGTGGCGGACCTGTACCAGCGGATTTCTCCGTGGACACAGGTGATACTGGTCTTAATCTTTAACCACTGTCGCAGTAGCACAAACTGGCGGGTGACAATAGTAATGTTGCTGCCGGAGGCTTTGGTCTTAATCTTATTTATGATCACCACTCCTATGTGTGGGACCGCTAAGGGGATAGTAAAAGCACACCAACCCCTCCTCTCCCTCCACCTGCATCCCTCCTCGTTCCCAAGCGGTCTGCATGCCTGCGACTCCGGGGACATCGGTACAAGCTCCGGGATGTTTTTAATTTTGTTTGATTCAGCTCTTGTTTGTCTTCCTAATTTCTGACCTCCACCTGTTTTTTGATGTATTTCCTGTCATTTTTTTTTTTTTGCTTTCCATTTTATGGTTGGCAACATTTCCTAATGATCTAAATAGTTTCTTAACAGAACTGAATTTGAATTGTATTGAATTTCCAATAGAATCAATGTGCTGGTAACCTCAACTTGATGAATGCTGACATACACTTTCTTTTATATGGGCTGATGCATTAAAATGCAACTACTACTTTGTCCAGACATGCTAGCTGTGCAATAAATGTACTTCTTTTTTATCAGTTAAACAAATGTAAAAACTACTCACTCATGGACTCTTCTTTTTATGTAAATCCTGGGGATTTAAAAACAAGGTAAACACTTCTATATCAAATTACCTTTTTATAACAATTGCACTACAGTTTACTGTATAGCACAAGTGTGAGCCTAGGTATCAGAGAGAAAAGTAATGCCACTGCAGTATTATCGCACTCTAAAATGGCAAGATGTCGACAAGCCATGTCAATTTGATTACTGATACTCATTGCTCAAATTAGTAAGACACCAAGTTCAGATGATCACACACATTTGTATTCACACACTTGTAATTAATAATATATTTTTAGCTACATTATCAGATTTTATGCTATCTTAAAATGCACTTCAGACTTATATAATTCTTTTAAGTGTTAATTTAGTTCACTGCTGAATTCTACAAATCCTTCTCCTCCAAATAAGTAGTTTTGGGTTGGAAATCTTACCATAATTCATGGAACAATGTTTATTTGAATTTCCTTCTTTTTTCCTCTTTCCCATAATATTATTACACTATTTCTTCCCTTTTTATAGCAGTAGTGGCTGTAGAAATGGTTGTGTCTTCAGGAGAATGCTAGGGGGGCAGCCCTGAGCCCCAAACCCCAAACATGAACACACAAAACAATCCCGGTCTCAAAATAAAGGGTTCTTTTTTTTTTTTTACACAGTTACTTTTTGTGTAACAATTATATGAGGTCTGTTGTTCTCTGTGTCTGTCTCTGTCTGTCCATACTACTATTCGTCCAAGGTGAGTGTTGCCCGTCTCTAATCCTAGCTTGCCTGGACAAGGGAGTGCAGTCCCTTTTATGGAGGAACCAAGAGCACTTCCAGACCATACAGAAGTCCTAAAGAGTAGGGAGTTTAACTCTCTGCAGCACCCTCTAGTGCTACCCGCTGACCATAGAGGACTGTGCTACCAGACTACAATTCCCAGCATTCCCTGTGGGTATCTGAACAGGCACTGATATCCAGGGCTACTGCCATCTATCTTACAGGTGGAAACAATAAGCTGGAATTTTTGCTGTCCTCTATCCTTCCATGTTATGGGCGTCCCATCCAGGTAAATGCCCCAAACCAACTCCGGCTGCATGCTGTCCCTCACAATTGTTTAATCAAGCTATTATGATTATTTTGTTAAGCAAATTACACTTTTTTACTTTCAGTATTATGCCTTTGTGATTTTATGCTGTGTAGTTTGGTAATCTGTGCTGAAATCACTGCAAAATCCTTAGGTAACATAGCAGTCATAATTCTAAATAGTCTGACTTCTTCATACTGTTGTCTGTTCGTTTTTGATAAATCCCAACTATATAAGCCAAGTAAGATGTGATTTGTTCATTTATTTGAAAGAGAAACAGATTTAGTGAGTTGATTTTATTTGGCTTGATAGACTTTACTCCAAGTGTGACAGATACGGGGCTCTATTGCTCCCTTGAACCCTCAGACACCACGTCAGACAAGAGGTAAAAGTCCAAATATTATATTTATTAGGACAATAATGTGCACAAAGCACCCTCCTCACCACAATACTCATATAAATACACCAATACACAATAAACAATCCTCCACTCACCCAGACACGTTGCCACCCTTCCACCCAGCTCAGCTCGACGTCTGGGATCTCCCACAGTCCTTTTATAGTCCGTGACCCGGAAGTGCTCCTGAACCCCTGTCCATGTGACTTCTTAGCACTTCCGGGTAAGATCCAAAAGTCGTCTTTTCATCCTGGAAGTACATCATTCCTCCTGTCGCTGTGACTAAGACGTACTTCTGGGTTATGGGACACGTAAGAGTCTCTGGGCCTCCCTGCAGCGTCCTCTAGCAGATTGTGGATAAAAACTCCATTGTCCAAGATTACCTGCTGGTCTTCAGGGCACCTCCATGCTGCATGGAGGGCTCCATCTGGTGGCCTGAGGGTATTGGCCGGGATGAAAGGCCGGACATATGCCATACAAGTTAAGCAGGAAATAATTTAATTTGTAAAAATTAACTGTCTTTAATTTTTATTATTGTAGCATATTGTTGGAGTATTCTTGCAAACAATACAAATTACTTGGAAAAAGATTGAAATTTTAATAGTCTGTGGGAACCATATTTTAAGTAAATCTGTGATATTTAATAACAACAAAAGTAGTAAAGATACTGAAATAAGCCTTTATCATTTTATACATTTTCATTTTTTAAGCTTTTATCATTCCATACAATACATTTTCCTTTGTTGTTTATTGAATGAATACTAATAATGTACTGTAGCTGTCCGTTGATTTTTATAAGCTTACCTTTTTCCATTAAATGACTGGGGAGGATCATTACATAATAGGCTGTAAGGCAGAAAGCAGGCCCAGCTGTTATGCTAGTCTTTTGCAAGGCACTCCTACTCACGACTACATAAGAGTCACTAAATTTCTTAGCATAAATGTCTTTGAATTATGGGAGAGACCTTGGACACCCTGGGAAACCTGGAAACAGTATATTCCTTGGAACTGTTAGTTGCCTGTTAACATGTAGTTGTTAAAATAAAGTAATTCTTTTCATTTCTCAGATTTTTTGCTTAGTGTTTTACAATTTATTATTGTTGCAATAATCTATAAATGTGATTTTAAAAAAAAAATGAATAACATATAACATTCCATACAATCAAGTCAAAACTTAACAGAACTGTGCAAGTTTGAAAGGGTGGAAAAAGGTGGTTATCATATAGACGTGCCACCGATAAAATATTCTCTAACTTAAAGTGCTTCCTACATTGGCTCGATTATTCTGAGTGAATGAAGGACAATTGGGTTGTTAGTATATTGATGATATTTTGTATTTACTGGTGTACAAAGCAAGGAATATAAATAAGTACTGCAGGAGTTCATTTCTATTGCAGGCCAAGCTAGTGTAGGTTCATCTATTGGTCAGCGTCCAGGTTTTTATAGTTTGTATGTTTGCCGCTCAGTAATAAAATTGAAAATTAGGTAGAGCCATGCCACCTTCTGATTTAAGTCATTGTAGGGTCTTTTTGAAGAAATTTTCATATATATTTAAATGTTTCCCAAAAGGCATAATCACGGTTCAGTTTACATCCAATGCATGCATTGTGCTTGTGTTGTGTCCTTTAGACTAATACTCATAGCTAATTCTGTGTAATTTTACTCTGATTTAACTTTTTCTGAAATTAATACAATCTCAAGATACCTTAGAAATGTAGAGCTACAGCAAGATTATTCGTACATTTTTTTCTCCTTGAGCATGGGCAGGTTAAATGATTTCTTAGCTTACATGATGGACTAATAGTCATCTAGTTTATATTCTGACCTCTCATCTAGTTGGCCATGTTGTTTGTTGCTGCTGAAAATGGGGCTTTGCAGACATACATGAATAATAAATTAAAAATCAGTCATTTCAAGCAGTAATAGCCATTATACATACTAGTAATGACTTGGCTATGTTTTTAAATCAGTTTAATGGTATCTTGATAAAAAACTATCATTTCTATCAAGAAAATGAACATTTTGGGGGTGATCCCGGACTTTTCACTAATACTGTATATTAGCTTAATTACAAATAGAGGAGTTAGAGTTGGTGGTACCATAAGTTGAGGAGTCAGAGACAGACGTTTTGAGTACTGACTCCACCGCCCTGGGGCACTACCTCTTCAAACAGATTCAGCAGGTAAACGATAGTAGTTTATGAGGTTTATAGTTGGTAGGGTGATACCTGCACATTCACACAGATCAAAAGAAGAAATGTATGGCTTTTTTTTTTTTAAAGTCAGGCCAAAGGCATCACTACAACGTGTTTAAAGTCGTAATTCACATAGAAGGACTGAAACATTGACATAAAAATATTATGTACAGTAAAATTATCAGAAACTTAACGTAATGAAGAGCAATACAGAGCAGGTAACAGCGAGCAGCATAACCTTGCTACTGAGTGCAGATCCATCTTGTGCTACTTCTGTAATTCTTCATTCTTGGCACTTGTTATCTTACTTTACCACATCAAAAAGAAAACAATTTTTAATTTGTTATCAATAAAAAATTTAAAAATATCAAAAAATGTGAAATTACAGTAATGCTACCAATCATTAACTTGTTCAAGTGACACCAATTAATCAAATCATCAAATATTGGACTGAGGTACGACTTTGTAAGAAATATACTGCTATCTATAACACACATAAATGTTGAAAGGAAGATGCCAGAACATAAAGGAACATGACTTATGATTTAAATTCACAGATTGTTTCTTCACATGCCTTCTGATCTTTTTTTTATTTTTTTTTTTAAAAAAGCTAAGGATATCAAACCATTTCCCATTCATGGAATAGTGTTATTCATTCTTAGCTACAAAGATAGTGATGCAGCATGCTTCCAGCACACAACTCTGCTACATTACAATAAAGTTATATGTCTTGGTACTTTCATCCAACTGTTGATTCAACTATCAAATAGCCTATTTACCAAGGGAAGTAAACATGCAGGAAATCTGGTACATTTACAATCTCATAATTAAAATCCTTCTTTAAAATCTTTGCAGGAGTATTATATTTGATGCAATGAAACATCACAGTCACTTTGTATTTAGTACTCAAACATGTTGGTAAATACTTTGTCACCCATAAACTGCTTGGGCAACCCCATAGGTAAATACATAAATATTTGCCCTTCAAAACACTTAAATAAGGGTTTAGATGCTTCCTTACTTGTTGTTAAAGCATACATGGACTTACAGGAAGTCAAGTTTAAAAACTCAGGGGCAGTGAGAATGACCTAATAAATGATTAGTTGATTTCAAATTTCCTTTTTAGGCAAAGCTTTTAAATGAGTCAGAAAGCATTTTCATCCTGCAGAAAGCCATGGGAATCTAAAACAAAGTACCGATTCATAGAGCTGAAATAGAGATTCCAATAGCTTTATAAAACATCTGGATGAGAAGTGGGTAAGTTGGAGTATCACCCTTGGGATACAAAAAAGGAGGCCATAAAGTACAAACAAATTGTATATTCATTTTTAAAGAAAGCACACAAGAGAGGAATAAACAAAAGAAGTATGAAGAAATAAGCAACATAGTTACTGCTGCTGCTCTAGGACTTCTTAAATAGGACCTTTACCTCTGTCTGCTAGGTGAGATGGATCTCCTACTTATCCTTGTACTACAAATTCAGTATCAAAACACGATGACTTGGTTCTGAAAATGTCTGATGGCTGGACTGGTTAGAAGGACAGTGTTGACTATTTTAAACTTTTACTTGCAAAAAATAGATTCAGTTAGACATATTTGAATGTTCTATGCAATGCTGTTATTTGTTACAAACTGCTAAGTGTTATAATGTAATGTACATGCCTCCATCCATTTTGGTTTCTTAAACTGTTCTGAAACAACCATCTGAGAGACACTGTTTGGTTTTCATCTCTTCTCTGCCGTCCAGTATAAAATTGTACTTCTTGTTTTCTACTGTATTTATAAGGATTTTTTCATCACTGTATCAGCTAGACAGTATTCTTGAGGTATTTTTTATAAATATGGAATACCATTTTAATTATGTAATACTTGTTGCTTACCAAAATGTATACTGTATGACACACACAAATAATATACAGTACAAACCTTTAAAAAGCAGCAAATGTATCTAATGTTTGTAAGTTGTTTATCAAGAAGACACAAGACTAACATGCTAAGCAGCAATTTTAAATTCTTTCTTTTCTTTTTCCAATTAAAATGTTAGCTGCTGCACTGAAAATGGCGTCAATTTTAACTAAAGGGCAAAATAAAAAGTTCTGAATTCATTAAAGTAGCTTTTCTTGCCATTTGCCTAATTGCATAGGTTGACTGTGATTCCTTTTTCTCAGTTTATTACTGCACTTTATTTAGCGTAAAGGCTAATATTCCATTGGCTGTAGCTGTCTAGTAAAATCAGCCTTGACTTGCTGCTCTTTGTTTACACTACAGGAAGTTTGCTGCAAAAAAAAACAAAAAACATTGTGTAATGGAGCAGTCAATTATTGCAAAGCTTAGAGAAGCAGCAGGTGAAAAGACCAATTTTGTGATCAGCCAATTTACCAATCACCAGTCAAGTCTTTTGTAGTTGGAGTTATGGTGGCCAAATGGTGGCAATTCTGGGTCAATCAATGGCTATTTTCCTCCTTTTCATTATTCTAAAAGATTACCATAAAAGAAGTGTTGAGGCAGTATTTTGCTGTTAGACACCAAAAATATGGAATATTTTACCAATACAGATATACCAGGCTAACATCATAGATCATAAGAAAAACTAAAAACATGCTTTTTTGATTTTTGCTTTTTTTGCAGATAGTTGTTGTTACAATAGACTGTATATGCATATAATTATCATATTCTTCATGGATTTGCAATCATTATTAGTCTCTACTTTGATTTCTTTTTAATTTTTCCTTTGGTGGCTTTTGCACCACCAGTACCTGATCAAAGCACTGTGCAGCTGCCTGTGCTGCTCAAATAAAAGCAGATACCCCACTGCATTGAATCTTCGTGAAAGAAGCATAGGAAATAATCACAGATGACTTAAGTAGAAATGAGAAATTTCTGCCAGTTTGTGACCGGTTCCACTTGAGGAAATAACAACCTGGACCTGGTATGATATTCAAATATAAAAAATGCCTTTAACACTAGAATCTCTGAAGCCCAAGAAAAACTCATAATCCTGGCACAACTTAAATTCTGTCGCACCTCTCCATCAGTGTCTTTTGTTTTGTAAATGTGTCAATCAGCACAAGCAGCAAGCAGACTGCCATCCCTCCCCCCTACCGATGGAGCTCAATTCAGGCAAAAAGCTCTCCCAGCTCAAGCCTTGTTTATCTCGGTGTAAGGTGCCTGGAGTTATATAGGGTAAATAATACATCATTATTTGGAACACATGCATTTCATGTGTGTTCCGTGTCTACAATGATCTGGGCAAATGTAGAATGACATGAAATGCAAGAAATGTTGAACGCATACGTAAAACACAAACTTTTTTCATGTTTTAGTACTAACAACAAAACTTTGACATGAAATGCATAATGTGTGAAGACTGAAGTCCAAATATCAAACACCTTCACAAAAGGTACACATCTAACAAAACAAGTGCGCATTTATTCAAAAATATAACCGAAGAAAAAGAAATTGGGTTAGCATAGGTCACTGACACGACCACTTTGGTGGTACAGCTGTAAAAACTGCTCACACATAATTAAGAGGTCGCAGGTTCGATGCTGGCCGCTTCCCAGTATTAACGTTTTGAGTAGTGAGCGACTCTTATTGTTACTATTATACAATAAAAAACATACATTTGATTTCAGTCTGTAACAGTGGGTGTAAATTTATGGTACTTGTAAAGGTTAGTGGGTTTTTTTTTTCTGTTCATGCTCCCCCTGAAATAACACTGCTGTTTTCAAATAAACACATGCTATAACAGAGGTGAACTCAGATGAGGATGAGCAAGCCATGCCGAGCTTGCCAAGGTACCGTGCAAAGTTCTGTTTGTGATTGTTTTGTGATGGTCTTTATATAAAAAAAACATTTATATGTTACTTATATAAAAGTCACATTGAATGTTATTTGCCTGTTTATCTTGATTTATTTACTTATCTTCCTTCAGTGTAAAGTCACAAGTAGACTGTAGAGCTTTCTGTGTTTGATTGACATCGGCATGCTGACAAAGTATATGTGTAATTCCACTAAAAGTGTGGCAGCAGCTTCTACCTGCAGCTACAGACTCTTCAGTACGCGAGTGACTCTCCACGGTAGTGTTTAGTTCTGACGGTGTATGTGCCCAAAAAAAGAAGTCTGACTGCATTCTTGTACCATTGCTCACGTACTGTGCCCAAAAAAAGAAGTCTGACTGCATTCTTAGACCATTCAGTACGTGAGCAATGATACATCTGTTCCACAAGACTTATTCTCACCTGGAGAAAGGTGGAAGCATTGTGAGGATTGTTTATTAATTTCTCCAGCACCTTCAGTACCATCTAGCCATTCCTGTTAAGGGGTAAACTCAGAGACCTGCAGGTGGATGAGCCTATGGTGTACTGGATAATGGACTATCTGTTTCGTAGACTGCAGTTTATGAGACTCGAGGACTGTGTCTCTGATATGGATGTTAGCAACACTTTAGCACCTCAGGGAACAGTCTTATCTCCCTTTATTTTCACTCTGCACATCTCAGACTATAAATATAACAGCAGGTCATGTCACTTGCAAAAATTCTCAGATGATTCTGTACATAGGGGATGTATTGATATAGGTGATGAGACAGAGTATAGGATTCAAGCGGAAATGTTTATTTTTTGGTGCAAAGAAAATTGTCTGCATCATAACATCAACAAAATCAAGGAACTGTTTTTTGTCTTTCGCCGCACAATGTCTGGTCACCATTCAAGGAGTGGATGTAGAGGTGGTCCACAATAATTATAGGTTAGACTGGTTCACAGAAGAACTATATAGGAAAGAACAGAGCAAGCTCCTCTTCCTTAGGGGACTGCATTCCTTTAATGTGGGTAGTGACATCCTTCGCATCTTCTATAACTCTGTGATGGCCAGTATGATTTTCTGCACTCTTTCATGCTGGTCTGAAGAGAGGACCACCGAATTAACAAGCTAATTAAAAGGGCAAGCTCCATTATAGGACACACTGTGGACTTCCTGGAGGTAGTAGCAGAGGAGAGAATTAAAACAAAACTGAGTGCCATTATGAACAATGCTGCACATCCTTTCTCTGATGCACTAACACTGAGTAATTTCAGCCAACAAATTTTTCAGCAGCAGTGTGTCAAGAAACATTACTGGGTCTACTTTACTCCAACAGCAATACATCTGTACAATACCTCACTGTGACATGCCAAATCAGAACTTTTAATTTCTTTTAAATTTTCTTGCTTTATAGTCATTCTGTTGTGTGTTCAGACCAAAGTGTGTGTGTGTGTATTTATCGATTTATTTATTTAATGAGCTTCTGTAAAAAATCCAAATTTCCCCCTCCCTGGGGACAAATAAAGTTCTATCTATCTATCTATCTATCTATCTATCTATCTATCTATCTATATTAGGTAAAATGCATAGTTGGTGGGTTTTTTTCTTTCAGCTTCTTAGCTCTGGGTTTTTTATTTTCTTCTTTTGTCTCATCTTTAGAGACTTGGAAAACAACATTATACATAACAACTCTACTCATCTACTAATTATATATCTATTTTATGTAAGCATATATTGATTTATTGTTTGTTGTTATTTAATCATTATTATTCTTACCTAATTTTAATTTGTTTTTCATTTCTTGTAACTATTTCTTTAATATCTTGTAAAGCACTTTAAACTACATCCTGTGTATAAAAATGTGTTATAGAAATAAATGTATTTTCCGCAGGTATCTCCTTTCTTCCAGAACTAATGTTAAGGCTAAAAATTCACAATTACCTGCATCATAATTCTGTTCCATGGGAAATAAGTTTCACAAGAAAAATGTATATGGATGTATCAGATCACAGTGAGAATATTTTTGAGACAATACTGGTCCTGTTCCAATACTGGACATGTCTACTTCTAAAATGAACTGAAAGTCTAGGCATGGATGTCTCAAGATAGAATTTCTAGTTAATAACCATTTTAACCTATTAAAAGCCTCTTCTGCCTCTAAACTCAAAACAAACTTTTAGGATTTTTTGGTCTGTGAGATAATTGGAGCAATTACAGAGCTAAAGTTTTATAGAAAACATCTGTAATAATTATAAAGTACTGTACTTGTTTTACACTCTTGGATATATTTAAAATTAATAATTGTTCAATTTTTGATTGATCCATAGCTAGCTCCTTTTGCGAGATTTCATATTCCAGAAATAGCACTCTTATCAGTATAGACCTTACATTTCTCCAGTTTCACAAAAATGCTGAATGCATTTCAACACCTCTTTAACTTGCAATATGTGAGTTTACAAATCTTTAGAACATATCAGAATATCATCAACATACACTAATAAATATATGCTCAATATGATATAGTACAATCCCTGAATATATTATTAAGGAAATCTTCAGAACTATTATATGTATTCATAATCTCCGGTGGCAATATTCAAGGCATTTTACTAGTCATCTCTATCATGTATTCAGATTAAATTATATGCATTTCTTAGGTCAAGTCTAGGGAATATTGTTGAACCCTTGACCTGATTGAGAAGAGATAAGATCAATGGAAGAGGTAATGTTTTTTATTTACAGTTATAATATATCTATTATAGAAAAAATAAAAAATATTTGCTTTGCCATCCAGTGGTGACTAAATGTCCGAAGAAAAGGAAGATGGATTAACTTGCTTAATTATCAGTTTTGTCTTTTGGCAGTGCCAGTGATTAATCAAATAATTCAATACAACTCCTACTTTTACTTACGTTTTTCTGTAGGAGGCTGTCTCTAACAGTTATATCAAGGTAACTGTAGTACACTTGTTTTAAGAAACAGAATAATGCAATTTATTGATAAACACAAGGATTATAGAAATATACAGGGTTTCTATGGTCATGGAGATCCTGGAAAAGTTATGGAAAATGAAATTTGTTTTTCCACACCTGGAAAAGCTTTGGAAAAATGATCACATGACCATTAAGTTTTGGAAAAGTCATGGATTTTTAATATATTGGAAACAATGTCTATGTTATGTAATTTTGTAAATTAGCAAAATCTTGAAAAAAGGATTGAGTTTGTTAATTTTATGAGATCTTGTGACAATTGTGTAGTGAGCTGGCCTCTAACACATATGCCAAATGATGGGTAAATGATGTGTAAATCTGGTTAACAAATAAAAAATATAAACTATGGCTCCATAAAGATAAAGACTCGGGGTATGCGATATGTAAATTATGAGGGAAGATGTTTGATGTGAAGAATATGGGTGAAGCTGTGGTATCAAGTCACTCAAAAGGTAAAAAAACATATTGAGAATGAGAAGGCAGCAAGAAAAACTATTAGAACAGGCTGTGTGCACATATATACAGATCCTCCAGCTGAGGAAACAAAATGAAACTCTTACAATGAAGCAGTGGTTTGGCATTCATCCGTTTTGCTGGCTCAGACACACATTCAATTTTTTATACGGTAAGATGCTCAAAAGACTCATGTTATTATGTATTAAGCTTACATACATATTCACCTGTCCCTAAATTAAGTTTAGTGACTGTTGAAATTCTGTTTTTTTTAAAGAAGCCTAATGTAATTGCACATTTTTCCCATGTAACTTCATAGTAGTAGTTTTTAATATGTCTGGACTTTATAGGGAAAAGCATTACTCTGTCTGACAGAGTTAAAGTCCTCTTCTTAAAGTAATGACTTCTTCTTCTCAGACTGGGCTCAGATCCTGGTGTAGCGCTTGGCATGGCAGAGTGGATCTCAGCCTTCAGGTCCACAAAGATAAGAGATTGTCAGCTTTTAGTTTCCCAAAAGAGAGAGTGTCTCATCGGTTTTTTATTTTCAGAGAATGGGGAGGTTTCAGAGAGTTCAAGCACTGAGAGATGAGTGCAGCTCGTTTTTGAAATAAAGTGTAATTTTTTGTGATTGGATTAAAGTCACTTCTAGTCACAGAACTAGCACCTGCTCATAGGTGTTATTTTATCTCTCACAGTTGTCACTTGTATTATAGTTCTTTGTTCAAATGTGTGTATCCATTTGACACATTCTGCAAATATGCCAGTTCTACTCTGATTTATACCTTTATCAGATGAAGCATAGGGCTGAGATTCAGTGCAGCCACTTATTTTTAAATGCAAGTGTGGGTTTGGTGAACCTAGATTTCTGCATTCGTGTTAAACCAGCTGTCTTAACAGGCCTTGCGTGCCATTTAAAAGCCCATCAAATGAGCAATGCCCACTTTGTCCAACATAATACATGGATCTGAACCACCATCTTTCTTATCAGTAACGAAACAGCCAGCTACCACAAGACTGTTAGACGGCACAATTAACACATTTTTTAAATTCTTTAATATATTCTACCATTGTTAAAATTTCCTTACAGTCGAGAGCATAAATTTTCCATTTGGGGGAGGGGCATTTGGTAATGCTCGGTGCTGTAATTTTCAACATCTGGTTTTCTAGTCAGAGACAGATTGGGTTTTGCTAACCAAGGCATCTCCAAGGTAAGATAGGAGATGTATGATTATACAACAAAGAAGGTGATCTTTTCACTATGAAACAGTCCTATCTTGGAGCAGTAGATGGATGAGATATGAAATCCATTGATCCACTACCAATAAGTTTACTATTGACTGAAATGACTTGCAATTTAAACTTTAAGGAAATGGTACACATATCTAATTACTTTGCTGAAGTCTCACTAATTAAACTGTCATCTATCCCACAATTATGTAGTGTCATATAGCTTCCGGTTATTGAAAATTGTTGCACTGTAAACAGATTTTTGCAACAGGGTTACTGCCTAAACTTGTATTTTCCCCACTGATAGACTCTTTATATCTTAAAAAATATTTCTGGTTCCTCTTTCAGTAGCCTTTCTTTCGCTAGATATACTTCTCAGATATTTTGTTGTATAAACCTGAGACAATTTCAATAACTTGTCCCTTTAGTTCTTTCATAACCATCTGGATTTTTCACACATCCCAAAAAATCCATCCTTTCTCAGGTTTTCTCATTTTGAGCTGAGATTTTGTACTGACTTCTCCTAACAAAGCTGATAAGTTTTTTTTCCCCATGACAATGGGCAATGCTCTCATCTCAAAATAGTGATGCCTGGAAGAAAAAACAAAATGGTGTCAAAAAATACAGTGAAAATTTGTAAACTTTAAAATAAAGATTCTGAATAAAAAAAACTAATAACTAGAAAATAAATCTAAGGTATGGGTCAGAAAATCCCAGAACAGTTGTCTGTATTATTTTTGTCGCTTTTGAAAAGCCTGGGAAAAAACACAAACAGCAGTTTTAACAGCATGCAGGGTGTGCAGGTTAAGTGGTGATGCTGCAAATTGCTAGACATATCCAGTTAAAGTTTCACTTTATATTTGTAAAAGAAGAAGAAAGCTGAAAAGGGAAGTAACCTTAAATATGTACACTCTTGTATACCACTCTTTAAGTGACCTTGTGCAGAAAGTGTTTGAATGGTCTGCTTTGTCATAACTCTAGAGTGATTGTGTTCATAAACCTTAATTCCTGTTTGTGGATTGATGATTCTCTCCCAGGCGCTAACTTGGTTGTTTGTATTTTACTGTCACAAATGGATTCATACATTGGAAATTCTTGCATGAATAAAGTAGTATTCTCAGACCTGCTTAATTCAATTCAGGGTCAGTTTGGGCAACATCCTTTCCTGATTTTTGTGGATGGGGCACCAGTACATTGCTGTCATACAGGGTCAGTTTAGACATATCATTTTATCTAAAACACCATCAGTCTTCTAAGAAGTTTATGGAGGTTATGTTCTGTCAGGATATATGGACACCATAACCTAACATAATTTTAAAGGATGTCTAATGTCTAACCGCTATGAATCCTCTTTTTTGTTTACTTTGGTAAGTGTATTTGGTTTCTCACAGTGCTGATAGTAATATGAGCTGCACAGCCTGTTATTATTTCTTCTCTTTAGGGTCCTATACAAACCTAGCACTCTACCATTTGTATACATTATAAATGTCTCCTTTGTGAAACGTTACGTTTTTTATTGTTCTATTTAAACGGAAATGAGTTTTGATGTGGGGTGTGCTTTTTTTCCTTCTCAGATCTTATTTTTCCAGACATTGCTAACATAAAATGAGGTAATAGTTCATACAGTATGTTATGAATCCTTTTTGTTGGCAATAGAATAAACTGTTTTTATACTTGCTGAGTATTACTGTGACAATGACAGTTCATTATTATTTATATACAGTTTATCAGTGTGCAACTCCAGTATCAAAAAAATTTGGTCAGTGTGGAAAACGCTAATAAAAAGGAGTGATCTGTAAATTTACTTTGACATGTATTCAGAGAAAAACATTATAAACACATTATTAAGACAACATTATAAAGACAATATTTAATGTTTTTACCTAATCAACTGCATTGTTCTTTTGTAGGTACAGTATATTTTTATTCTTAAATTGATACCTGCAACACATGGGACAGGTTAGTTTAGGACTAACAACAAAACAAGTTGAAATAACAAGGAGTTGTAAAGCAGGTGCTGTGTAACAGTTGAGGCAATCATGCAAGTTAAGGCTTTACTATGCAAAGCAAAAGCCATACATCAGCACTCTCCAGAAGTGCCACTGACTTCACTGAGCTTGGTCTCACCTGGAGTCGTTTTTTAGTGGTTTGACAAGTCAATATTTCAAATAGCTTTGAAAAAAAAACAGCTATTGTGTTCTCCAGAGCAAGCAGGGAAAGGACTACTCTAGTGGTTATCAGCATCAGATGCACAATTCATGGTATGCTGGTGTGTCAGTGCCTATAACACAGGTAACTTGAACATTGGTGAGCACACCAATAATGAAGAAAGAAATGTACAGTACACATTTTGGAGCAACATATGCTACCATCCAGACAAAGTCTCTTCAGGGTCACTGCTGCATTTTCCAGCAGAACAAGGACAAACCACATTCTGCCCTGATTGTAATAAGTGCATGGGTGCATAAGTAGATGGGCGCTGGTACTAGGTTGACCTGGCAGTAGTCGTGACTTGTCTCTATTTGAGAATGTGTGATGCTTAATGAGGCAATGAAGTCCCCCTAAAAATTTCTCTGTAAACTTAACCAACTTGTGTCTTCAGTGCCCAAATTCTTAATAAGTGTTATTAAATTAAATGGAGATGTCATGGACTGGTGGAGGCTATTCTAGCAACATTATATCGAACATGAGTAAAATGCACATAGTATGTTAGTTGGAAGTGGAATATGTAAGAGATAAATAAACTCAAACTGAAAATAATGAGTAAGAAAGTACCTGTTAAAATATGTTTGTTCTTTCTCAAAGTTGTCTAGTCAAGTTAACTTAACACCATATCTAGTCATTAATTGTGTTTTTTGCAGGCTTATAACTTGGAAGTGGTGGTTAAGCAAAACACCATGCTACTGCTAAGCAAAAATACTTTAACTGTTTAGGTGCTTTATGTTTAAAATGAAAGAGCTGCCTGTAATAGGTTACGTGTGGAAATTCTCTACTCTTGGCTCTGATTGGATTAAGTACAATAAACAGACACTCCTTCTCCAGTAATAGAAAAAGCAGATTTAAAAAGTTACACGATAATGTAATCTTATCAATGAAAGACCCTACAAGGAACAGTATTGCTGACCTTGATTTTTTTTTCATTATCTTTAGAATCCTGTTCTAACATGTCTTTGTTTTCACTTATGCCTGTACAAATTCAGTTCATTTTCCCGTAAACTTTACTTTAAGAATACAATTGAAAAATTAATTTAGCACATTGAAGTTATCTAGCACTTTAGCAGGATAAGAATGGGTAGGTAGATTATACATTATTTTACCCAAAGAATAAAATGTAAATTTTTACAGGATGGGGAGGTAATCTACAGTAAACACCAGAAGCTCAAGAGAAGGACTACTTGTTATTGGCAGAGACACATGTCCCCACAAAATGACCATTTCAATTATGTTTTAGTATTTCCAATTATGTTTTTAATGCATATGTTTAAATCAGTGGCTTATTGATTATCATTATGATGATGATTGTTATGATTTTGCATATTGCTAATTTGGAGAATTTTAATAAACAAAGCAAATAAAATGTTACCAGTTAATTTTTTAAGTAACATTAATAATCAACAATAACATAAACAGCAAATAATAAATAAACTTCAATAAATAATCACAAAAAAAATATTCAATTAAAAAAAATAGTTTTTTGAATAAAGATTAATATTATTGCTGCAATTAGCCACAAAAACTGAATAATGGCTAAATGCGGCTGCATATTAAAAAGAAATTCATTGTTTGCAGGTGAGCAGTGTCATTTTTTCTTTCTTATGAGCACGTCATGTACAATATTTACAGTATATCCCCAGCATTTTAATGGATGTTATTAGAGCAATGCTAAGATATACTGTAACACTGAAATAAAGTTCCAGTGGAACTGTTTTTTAAAAAAACACTCAGTACTCAGTAAATCTGAAGTTGTGTGTTGTACTATCATATTTTCTGAACAGCCTGCATGAAACTGCATATCACAACAAAGTTTCAGTTGTGCTTTACTATCTGAACACAAATATATGATGTAATTATAATGCATGCAACAAGTCAATATAAAGTATAAATAATGCTGACGGCCCTTACTGAAAGTATTTACAGTATTTGTTGTCATTGGGCTACCATATAACTGCTTGCATAGCCACTGTCCTATAATACAAAGGTTTTGAAAACAGGACATCAGCCCAGTAGGAGGGCTCAGTAAACTGTCAAGGTGGGTGAAAGATGAATGAATATAATTATACATTATATGGAAAATACTCATTAATAAAACTCAAGTTAAAACAGGACTTTTGGAAGGGTGATGGGAACATGTGAGCCAAACTGAAATGGCTTGCAGTCGGGGTGATTTTTATCTGTGTAGAAAAAAGTGGTGAGGTCATCATTGACTGTACAATGGTGTGACAACTGCAGTGAGTTTAAAACTGGAGAGTGAGTGGTGATGTTGTGACTTGACCTGGGCCGGACATCAAGCAAAAGAGGAGAGAGCTACAAATCAGGTAGAAAGTTCTGGATATTACTTCAGTAGCTAGGGTGACTTTCATGGCCAGAACAGAGAGATGGTTATAGTTCCATGTAAATAGTTCCCAGTTCAGTTCCTTTTATTATTGTTTTATTCTCTGCAGTTGTTAAATAAGCCACTTTCTGAGACCACTTCCTTGTTCTGCTATACCTTATTCCCAAACCATGTACTGGGTTGCTACAATATGTTGCATACAGCGAGCAAAGGCTGTTAGCTTTTTCAAAGACCCCCTTTAACGTTTGTTTCCTATGTGCCACAGCTATAGTAGTAATCTGTAGTTGCAATATGTACAGGCTACTTGTACTGACCTAAGACGAAAAAGTGAAAAGAAGATGACACACCTTACTGTCATAAAGTCCTTTAGTATTTTAGCACGATGCCAAACATTTGACAGTCTCATGAAGAACATGGTAGGGCAACTTCACACATACTGCTACTGCCATCACTTTTAAAAGTTGCACAGGGTGTCAATGCTGGCTGTCCTCCCATAGCCTACCTGACTGCTGCTGTCCTACATGATGATTTTGTCTTTTCTGCTGTCTTGACTATGATATGTTGAAACAAAATGCCTTTGCATTTCCAGTTGTGTTAAATGAGGCTATCACTGGTGAAAGAGCTCCAGTGAAAAATGAAGTAGCTTCTGTAATTAAGTTATGAAAAAATGTCTGCAGTGAGTAATACTTCATTTTAGAAATACGTTTCATTTTTTTATTTTCAGATATACATAATAATGATAGCTCTGAGGTTAGTGATCTGCGCTGGCAATCGGAAGGTTGCCGGTTCGAATCTCGTAAATGCCAGAAATGACTCTACTCTGTTGGAACCTTGAGCAAGGCCCTTAACCTACATTTGCTTCATCCTGGTTATGACGTTAAATTGCATCAAGCCCTGCAAGCAGATCCTCCAACTTAACAGGGAAAACATGGGGATTGGTAGCAGGATTGGCATTCCAGCCACTGTAATAAACCTCACACTCTTCTAGTGTGGTGCTGAGGTGTCACCCACTGCACCAATCCAGGTGGTTCATCATGTGGTGGCTGCGGCAATGCCCTATCAGCACATGCTTCCAACCTTTAAAAAGTAATGGTTAAACCAACTAAATAATAAGTAGCTTTTGTTGCTAAAAAATATCTGCAGTGAGCATTTATATGTACAGTATTTTGGTAATTACTTGTTATTATTTATCCTTAAAAAAATTAAAATACTCATTTTATATTATGATTAAGAAAATCACACACAAGTAAAATAATTTTTATTTAATAAAAACACTTTGTTGAAATGATTTTCTTAATTTTACACTATTCTTTGAAGTACAAGCAGTGTAACAGCACTAGAAGCAAATCTAATTTTGTTAATAAATGTAAGGTCAAAAACAAACACCTTTGTCGAATAGCAGCAAAATTATAGGAATGGAAATGTGTAGGTGGACCTTCACATAATCTTGTGGTCTACTTGGGCGTTCTTGGAGGAATAAAGGCTGAGAACCATTGCTATAGTGAATAAGGCTGGTGGGAGTAATACAATAAGTTGTACTGGGTATGAAGGTTATGTGGGGGAACTTCATTATCCTTTTTTGTATCATAAACATTCATTATATTTAGCTGAACAATTCACTTGATTTGAGGATTTACATAATAATGAATAAATAGCTTGACCGGTTTATAAGTGCAGGAGAATCACAAGAAATCTGGTTAGGAAATCCATGGCTATGTAATTATACAGTGGCCAAGACAATATATATTTAATAGATACATATAAAAAGCATGTGCTAAAATGCCCAAAGCAGGCAGTGGGTATTATATTTAAAGCATGGCAATATAAAAATTCTGACAATTAAATAAGAAAAAAATAGTATTCTTCATGCACAGTTTTCATGACATGAAATTCGAGAAGTGTTAAATGCAGCATGAGAAATGGTTATGGATTTCCATTATTTATATAATTTTCCAGCTGCAGTGGCAGCACACAGCCAAATTTTCTGTGTGGAAAACACTACACTATACATGATTGCACTACATGTATAAATGATAGTCAAGAGATTTTTTGTTTAGCAGTAGAAAAGAGAAGCTCAGGAAACAATTTATGGGGGTTTTGAGGCCTGTTCTCTATAGTAGTCAATAATATCAGAAAGGCACTACAACAGCAAATTGTTTTACTGAAGGGAAAATTTCAGTAATTTTTTAATTGTTAAAGAGGATTGGGAGATGAAAGGTGAGTCATGAGCCAAGCAAAGCCCCTAACCTAAAAATCAGTCATTGTTGTTTTTTTTTTTTTGTTTTTTTTTTTAATCAAATCCTAAACAGAAACCAAAATTTGTAGTGAGAAATCATAGTGAGAGTATTTTAATCAAAGATTAAAACAAAATAAATCAAGGTGTAAATCACACAGAGAATTTTTATACAAATCTTGGATGACCTGATGCATGGTGCTGACCTTTCATACTGTTGCACTGTCAATAACCATGGCACCTAGACAGCACAAAATGGAGAAATTCTACAAAATCTACAAAAACACGATTTTGCCAATAGAATACATGAAAATAAACATCTTTAAATACATTTCAGAAATAAATTTATTGTGCAGGATTCCATTCTGCCTGATTCAATATTGGCAGCACGGTGGCGCAGTGGGTAGCTCTGCTACCTTGCAGTTAGGAGACCCAGGTTCGCTTCCTGGTTCCTCCCTGCGTGGAGTTTGCATGTTCTCCCCATGTCTGCGTGGGTTTTCCTCCCACAATCCAAAGACAAGCAGGTTAGGTGCATTGGCGATTCTAAATTGTCCCTAGTGTGTGCTTGGGGTGTGTGTGTGCGTGTGCATGCTCTGTGGTGGGTTGGTGCCCTGCCCGGGGTTTGTTTCCTGCCTTGCACCCTGTGTTGGCTGGGATTGGCTACAGTGGACCCCCATGACCCTGTAGTTAGGATATAGCGGGTTGGATGATGGATGGATGATTCAATATTGTTAGGACAAAGAAGAAACTTTAAAAAAGATGCATACTGAGATAAAAAATGAACACAAAACCAAACTTTAGAAGGTTTGGGACTGAATCGGGCTTCCTTTTCACCAGATATGAGTCAGTGTATTGTACATAAAATGGACAGAGCTGATGTTTCCAAGTACCTAAGAATTAAAAACAAAGCAATAAGACCTGTAGTGAGAAGGAAGTGGAGGAAAGATGACTCTGTAATTGTTGAGTATTCCTGTAATAAACAATGTTGTTATCCAAAAGCCTCTGGTATAAGAAAATTCTTCTTTTACTTTGGTTATGTATAAATAGTGGCACAGTAATTATCATTTGTGCATTACAAACCTTGCATTCCGGTTTGGAATTCTGTGTCTGGTTATTGTCTGTGTGGATTTTTCTTGTTGTGTCCATGTCTATATGAGTTCTTCTCTGGGTGTGCTGACAGACATGTGCCTGTTGGGTTAATCGACAGGTCTTTAACTTGTCCCAAAGGTGTTGGTTAAGGCTCCAAACCCCACGACCATGAATTAGATTAGCTGTGTTTGAGAAAGCTTTGTTCAACTATTATTACACTTTCTGTTTCTACATAAAATATTGAGTTCTACTTCTGTAGCCAGTGTTTGTCTTCAGTCTTTTTAAATTTGTTTTTAAAATAAGGGAAATGACAGTCATGACTCACAGCCATTCGTATCCAACAAACTGGGTTCTGATAGTCTGATGTTTGTAGATCTTTAATGACTCAGCTGGGTATTCCCTTTGTGGTAAGTCAAAACCACAACATTTCCTGCTTTTTTTTTCTAAATATTTTTTAATCATCTCCGTTCAGTAAGCACTCAATTGGTAATTTAAACCATTTGAAAATCTCAGCATTTTCTACTCTGGTTATTTTTATGTTTTTCTTTGTGTTTTATTACTAACACCTGAGAGGCTGGGAAATGCTAATAAAATTATATTGTTAGGAAGGTTGCACATAAGACAACAGCTGATGACATCACTGTCTGGCAAATTGTGTGTGTGTGTGTTATAACAAATGTACCATATGTTGAAGGTAAAATCCTATGGATTAAAGGAAAAAGTCATCAGAATAATATACTGCAGGTGAATGGAACAGAGATGTATAGTATTTATTTGCAACAGTTTTAAAAGGCTTGCAAATATTTCCACAGCACCATCAATTTCTGGACTGAATTAAATTCCCCAATGGTGTTAAATTATTCATTATTATTTCTATGATTTTTTTAATTAAATTTTTTGATTTTTCTTAAGTTTTATGTTTCATTGTCTTTCTGATTAGAAAATTGAGACTAAGCAAAACAACTCCGTTAACTGCTTTGTTAGGGAGGAGTGAGGATTTTATGGTACACTTTATTCACCATCATTCTGTTTTCACACTTATAGTATTGTTATGTGGTGAAAAAACAAGTTTGCAATGGTCTTGAAGTGTGTGTTTCTCAGAAGATGTAGCATTTTTGAATTAAACATTTGCATCGCAATGGTAGCCAGAAAGCATATGAAGATATTGTGATGCTATTACCACATTTTAAAAATAAGTATCAGTAAGATGTTTATGTCTTCATTAAAATGCTTATATATTTTATATCCATGAGGCATGATTGAGAAAAATAATTAGAATTACACACACATTTATTTAAAATGGACCCGAAGGACCTGTTCCATCAAACATTGGAATAATGCCCCATGTTCTTAAGACTTAAAGGCATCATCCTGAGCTGGAACAGCCCTCCCTGGGTGAAGACTACTCCTTTATCTGTGCTATCACTTTCCATCCTCATCTGCAAATGCATGGTCTTTAGATCCAGGTACCTGAACACCACTACACTATGGAGTGATTCCATGATGTCAAGACAAAGTGGCATGGGGTAAGCTTTTTCAGATCCCAGTAGTTTAGACAGACTTGTATTTTTATAAGAGCACCACATGACTATTCCTAGCTGATGTGGAAGGTGCCATGATACCTCAGCCAACATCTGGTCAATAAACTCTTTGATTTATATATTATGATTTTTACACTGTTGGATTAATTAATTTTTTTAAAACATTTTATTTTAATTTCAAATGAATATTTTTAGTTTTGCATGACAGTCACATTACCATTTTCTGCATTATTTATTTCCATGTTTTGCTACCATTTTGTGTTTCTTCTGAGTGGCTTCAACTGTTTACCATAAGGACGGTGCAACATTGCCATCACATGATCCCCAGATTCATCTTGTTGTGACATCATCTCCAAGAGCCTATATATTGCAATGTCTTAGGGCTGTCATCATCCAAGTTTATCAGCAAACCATGCCAATACAATACAATTTATTTTTGTATCTCCCAAAATCACACAAGAACTTCAACAAGCCACAATGGGCTTTAACAGGCCCTACCTTCTGACAGGCCTCTAGCTTTGACTCTATAAGAAGACAAGGAAAAACTCCCAAATAAAACATTGTGGGGAAAAAAAATGGAAGAAACCTTGGGAATGGCAGTTCAAAGAGAGACCCATTTCCACATAGGTTGGGCATGCAGTGGGTGTCAAAGGGGGTAAATACAATACAATACACAGAACAGAACACAAGTAATGCCCAAGTTGAGCTCCGTCAAGGTGGGGGGATGGGATAGCAGGCTGCTTGCTGCTTGTGCTGAACAACACATTTACAAAAACAAAAGACGCTGATGGAGAAGTGCAAAGGGATTTAAGGTGGGCCAGGATTACAAGTTTTTTCGTAGGGCTCAGGGATTCTAGTGTTAAGGGGAGCTACTGCGTCCAGAGCATCTCTCAAGATTACATTATAATGTTCTGTTAGCTGATGTAAATTGTTTTCTCCATTTACATTTGCTGTTAACTGATCTAAATGGTTTTACAAAGTTAAATTTGACCCACTCAGAGTATCTATAAGTTTTGAAGCAGAATTACAATCTAGATGTCACACTGTCTTTGTTATAATCTGTGAGTGTATTAATAAGGGCAGAACCAAATCAAATGTAATTAAGTAGTGACCAGAAATAACTTCATTTAATGGAGTAATATGTACATTTTGAATTTCAACTTTCTAAGTTATAATTAAATCTAATGTGTGTTTATGATTATGAGTTGGACCTTTGACAATCTGACGAAATCCTACTGAATTTAACAAATAAGTAAAACATTTGCTGAAAGTGTCAGTTTCCACATCAATGTGTACATTAAAATCTCTCATGAATACTACATGATCATAATTTATAAATAAATACTTAGTGTGTTTTCTTCTCTGATATCAACTCCTGGCTATAAACCTTTCTGCTATTTTTTTTTATTTGTTATGCTCCATCACTTTGGTTAGTTTGACCTTTAGGCTCTGTGGTTCATTTCCATCTCCTGGTAACCCTCTCAGTTAAACTGCAGCTGTTTTCTGTGGACATAGTACATTATTCTTTTTAGAGGGTGAAGCTAAATTCTGTGGTGAACAGGGTCTTGGTCAGCAGTTTGAATGTAATGATATACTGCATTTGCATTAATTATATAATCTGACCATACTGAAGACCACCTTCTAAACAATGACCTAACAGGCTCCAAATGTTCAAGAATACTATTCTGCACTGGGAAGCGTTCATTGATCGCTTGTGCAAACTAGATACTAGATTATTCTGTGTTCTCCCAAAATTATATACCCTACACTATATCCTTGACGGAACAATGCCCTACTGACACTAGTAAGTCCATTGCAAGTAACAATGCCATTAACAGGTGGTGGTCTCATCACAATATTTCTTCTTTGCCTTTATTGGGGCACCAACTAAAGCATCCTGCATGGGGCTCAAAAACAAAATCTTTACAATAGTTTTTGCACTTTGATCTGGAAATTCATTTCTAGCAGTGTCTTGAGAATCATTAGCGAGAAAGGGTTCCGTAATGGGAGATTTCTGTGGAGCTTATGACTTTCTGGAGCATATCACTTTCCACAAACCACTAGCACACTGAGTGCTCTGCTAAAGAATTCCTGTAACTTTGGACCATTCAATAGATTCAGCTATGCCCATTGGTTGGGTTCCTGTGCAAAATTAACTACGTTTGTGGGTGAACACTGAGGGCTGAGCTTAGGAAATTCCATCTATGGCACAGCAATAGATGAGAACTACTATCCTTAATAATTTCCATTATATCAACTCCATTACAGGGGTCGATTTCCTCAATGGCTGCGAAAGGGGCTGCCAGCTCCTCTAAACCTGCCTCCGGACTTCCTTCATTTTTGCCTTAATTTTCTATATGCATAGGATGAAGAACTGTTACACCAATCAGGTCAAACACCTGGTCATCTCTGGGGATAAAAATTTGAGCAATGTCATGTTGTTCTGCTCCAGATTACAGGTGCACAGAGAATCCAGTAGGCTTATAGTTTCATTGACCTCTCAAGGGTCTTTGGCCATAGCGTTCTTATTTACATGGGGATGCCAGAAATTCTCCTTGACTTGGCTTGATCCACACAAAGAAGATGACAAAACAATTTATAAACAATACATTTATGAAATATTAGAACTATTTACAAAGTTCAAATATGGCAATGTGCTATGGCTGTAAATTGACATTGTGATTATTTTGGCTTAAAATTAAATATTTAATACTTCTTGATATGTTCACAAAACACCTTAAAGATTGAAGTTTAGCACCATATACAGTAGAGACATATACAGTGCATCCGGAAAGTATTCACAACGCATCACTTTTTCCACATTTTCTTATATTACAGCCTTATTCCAAAATGGATTAAATTCATTTTTTTCCTCAGAATTCTACACGCAACAACCCATAATGACAAAGTGAAAAAAATTTACTTGAGATTTTTGCAAGTTTATTAAAAATTAAAAAATTGAGAAAGCACATGTACATAAGTATTCACAGCCTTTGCCATGAAGCTCAAAACTGAGCTCAGGTGCATCCTGTTTCCCCTGATCATCCTTGAGATGTTTCTACAGCTTAATTGGAGTACCTGTGGTAAATTCAGTTGATTGGACATGATTTGGAAAGGCACACACCTGTCTATATAAGGTCCCACAGTTGACAGTTCATGTCAGAGCACAAACCAAGCATGAAGTCAAAGGAATTGTCTGTAGACCTCCGAGACAGGATTGTCTCGAGGCACAAATCTGGGGAAGGTTACAGAAAAATTTCTGCTGCTTTGAAGGTCCCAATGAGCACAGTGGCCTCCATCATCCATAAGTGGAAGAAGTACGAAACCACCAGGACTCTTCCTAGAGCTGGCCGGCCATCTGAACTGAGTGATCAGGGGAGAAGGGCCTTAGTCAGGGAGGTGACCAAGAACCCAAATGGTCACTCTGTCAGAGCTCCAGAGGTCCTCTGTGGAAAGAGGAGAACCTTTCAGAAGGACAATCATCTCTACAGCAATCCATCAATCAGGCCTGTATGGTAGAGTGGCCAGACAGAAGCCACTCCTTAGTAAAAGGCACATGGCAGTCTGCCTGGAGTTTGCCAAAAGGCTCCTGAAGGACTCTCAGACCATGAGAAAGAACATTCTCTGGTCTGATGAGACAAAGATTGAACTCTTTGGTGTGAATGCCAGGCGTCCCGTTTGGAGGAAACCAGGCACCGCTCATCACCAGGCCAATACCATCCCTACAGTGAAGCATGGTGGTGGCAGCATCATGCTGTGGGGATGTTTTTCAGCGGCAGGGACTGGGAGACTAGTCAGGATAAAGGGAACAATGATTGCAGCATTGTACAGAGACATCCTGGATGAAAACCTGCTCCAGAGCGCTCTTGACCTCAGACTGGGGCGACGGTTCAGGACAACGACCCTAAGCACACAGCCAAGATATCAAAGGAGTGGCTTCAGGACAACTCTGTGAATGTCCTTGAGTGGCCCAGCCAGAGCCCAGACTTGAATCCGATTGAACATCTCTGGAGAGATCTTAAAATGGCTGTGCACCGACGCTTCCCATCCAACCTGATGGAGCTTGAAAGGTGCTGCAAAGAGGAATGGGCGAAACTGGCCAAGGATAGGTGTGCCAAGCTTGTGGCATCATATTCAAAAAGACTTGAGGCTGTAATTGCTTCCAAAGGTGCATCGACAAAGTATTGAGCAAAGGCTGTGAATACTTATGTACATGTGATTTCTCAATTTTTTTATTTTTAATAAATTTGCAAAAACCTCAAGTAAACTTTTTTCATGTTGTCATTTATGGGGTGTTGTGTGTAGAATTCTGAGGAAAAAAATGAATTTAATCCATTTTGGAATAAGGCTGTAACATAACAAAATGTGGAAAAAGTGATGCGCTGTGAATGCTTTCTGGATGCACTGTATGTACTGATTTCTAAACACAGTCCAAAGCCTGGTGTATTTTCTCACAGTAATAATATGAAATATCAGCAAAGGATTATTTTGTCAGAAGTTAACAATTTCATGAATAGATGTGCCTCAAAGAAACTGTCCAAACAAAACTCAACATGTTTTTTTTTTTTCCAGCCATTTTTATTTCATATAGACTTATTTTTAAATTTTCCATTGCATGTATTAAGTTGAACACCATTCCCACCCTGCTGGCATCTGTGTCTGCCAGTGAGTAAACATTGCTCTCTTGCTGTCTATTTTATTTAAAGAAAGATAAAGCTCTTAAGTCATTACCACAATAATCAAAAATCGTACTACATACACAAATGTATATTACACGTATATTGTTTTAGGAGTTATACTAGCTGTGCTACCTGTCTTATGAGTTGAAACTAAGTAATAAAACAGGTCTCAGTGTGTTCAGCTTCAATGTTTGTTGAATCTATTGGATCAATCTGTTGGATTGTATTTTGTAATGTATGTAGTAATAAAATGCACTGCATTTTTCATTCCAACAGATTGCACATCACAAATATTAGCACTGGGTTCACAAATTCCTTACCAAATGGCATATAACAGAGACATACCAACTGAATCGACACACAGATACACACACAGATACTTGTCCTTTTATTAAGGTTACAAATGATGTATTTGCATATATATCCATTTTCTTATCTGTAACAGTCTATATGATGCCTGCAGGTATTTAATAACATTAACCACCATAGTAACTAATACAAGTTGTGGGAACTTGTATTTTGCTGCCAGTGTTCTTAACAGCTTCTTGAATCCTTCATTGTCTACAGTCTAGATTTGTGCTTCACAAGACTGGTTCCAGGTACAAATCTGTAAGGGGAGAGCTTTTGACACAGAGTTGAATGCTGATATATTCTTTTGGGACAGTGATGGGGATGTATGACCCATTAATTACACCACCGCACTGAGGAAACCTCCATCTCCTTTTAACACCCTTACAATTTCAAGGTGTTGCTTTCCTGGTACAAGACTGATGTACAAACAGATCTGATCACAGATCACTAAATACACTGTTTTACTGATGGTTTGCTTATTCTGAAAAAAATGAATAGGATGTTAAACCAGCACCATTTGCAAGATAATATAATGCCACTGTGATAGGCTTTTTGACAGATATTTCTTTTTTAAATTGTATGTCTTCTCAACAGAAACTGCAGTCTTTTCACAAATATTGAAAAATGTGATGCAATACATGCTGACAGTGCTGGTCATTGAGCAAACAAAGCTGGATTTAATTCTACCAGCCTTGACTTCATTTATGCATCCAGACTGAACACAGCATACTTGAGGCTTTAATGAAAGCTGTAATACTTGCAGCATTTTCAGTAATAATGCATGACATGTACAGAACCTGGAAGCTCCTACAATGTTGAACCCCACGACAGAGAAAGCTAATTTTTATTTTGCAAGGGAAAATGCAATTGGTTATGTATCTGCCTGTTAAAGACATATTTAAAATTTCTTTTGTAAATGCAATCTGTGTACAATCCATTAGCAGCCTATCCATATACAACACGATACAAGTGCCTAGTGGAAAAGTGATTTTATTCTAGCATGTACTATAGACCAATACCTGCTCCTCACAATATGGAGATGTTTGGGGAACAAGAATATGAAATTCAGGGAAATCTTGGATTTAAAATATTGAGGTGTGTTTGTGTATTTGGTAATCCATCTGAAGCTAAGCCTGTCTGGGCATGGCCAGTATTTGGATGGGAGATCATCTAAGAAAAGCTTGGGTTACTGCTGGAAGATGTGTTAGTGAGGCCATTGGGGATGCTTACCTCTGTAGTCTGTGTGTGGTACACATTGCTGTAACAGTTGGCACCGTCCTTCAAATGAAATGTAAAACTGAGATCCTGACTCTATGGTCATAAAAGATTCCTGGACATTTTTTTCCGATGCCCAAGCTAAATTGGCCACTATGGCCTGGTCATTCTGTTCCCCTAATCATTCCCTCTCCCTTATTGACTAACTATCTCTCTCTCACCCCTTCACCTCCTTATAGCTAATATGAGGTGAGTCGTCACATCATCCAGGTCAATGCTACACATTGGTTGTGGTTGAAGTGGTTCCCCACTGTCTATGTAAAGCGCTATGACTAGGTTAGGAAAGTTCTGTATTGATGTGATTATTATTATTACACTGGAAGGGATATGGGTCCATGGAACAAAATGCTAACGTTTACAAGTACCATATATTTACACCGGCTGTTACAGACCCAAATAAATAAAATGTATGTTTTGGTTTTAAAAAGGTAATAATAATAGCCGCTCACTACTTAAAACAGTTCAATGTATGAAAGACTGGGAATTGAACCTGCCACCTCTTGACTTGGAGACAGCAGTTCTTACCTCTACTGTACACCAGCCAAACAGACATGTATGTGGGTGTGTGTGTTGTGCCCTATCCCAATTTTACTTTGGTTAAATTCCTGAAAAAAAGTGCACTTGTTTTGTTATATCTGTGTCTTTTGTGAAAGTGTTTATTTGATATTTGGACTTTAGTCTTCACATATTATACACTGCACTTCAGCATTTTGCTAATTATTAGTAGAACATGAAAAAAGTTTCTGTTCTAGTTATGTGTTTTAGCATTTCTTGCCTTGGTTTTCTGCCAACATCATAGAATATGTACAGTGTAGCTGCATTTAACCAAAATTGCCAAAGTTCTGCAGCTTTAGTTTGCTTCAAAGGATTCTGGCAATATCTTGACATGTTGAAATGATTCCACAGACACAATATCTTTGTTTTTAAAAGCTTTAGTAAAAATTCAAGGTAAAATAGTTCACACAAAATAGAGAAAAAATTGATATAGCAAAGAAAAGAGAGATTCTTGTTTAAGAAAAGTTCTGTTTAAAGCTGATAAATCTTGTTTGATTCTTTAAGTTTGCTCATCTAGTTGAACCATTTCTAAACGGCCAGAAAACTGTATGCCTATCCCATTTACAAACTGCAAATGGGTGTATAAGTCCATGCTAGCAAAGGGACATATTCCAAACTGACTTAATTAACACTCTGTATTACATGTATAGCCAAAAAAGCGAAAAATTAAAAAGAGGAAGGCCTAAGAGAATGTTTATGGATGTGGTGAGAGAGGACATGCAGGTGATGGATGTAACAGAACAAGATGCAGAGGACAGAAAGATATGGAAGGAGATGATCCGCTGTGGCGACCCTTAACAGGTGTAGCTGAAAGGAGAAGGAGATTACATGTAATAATAATAATAATACATTTTATTTATATAGCACCTTTCCCATGCTTAAGGCACTTATATGTATTACATGTATAATCACTTACATGTACAGCGAAGAAGGTTCTATTTCATGTTAACTACTGGGGTTAGGGGCTATACCATAACCTATAGCTATGAAGGAAAATTATATTATATGCAAATTAAGCAAACATTAATATGAGTTTAACTTAATGCATTAACTTTCAAAGATATAGGTTAGATTTACTAGTGATTCCTAGTTGGTTCCATTGTGACTGGGCCAGTGATAGACTGACTCCAGAGCTGTATTTTACCTTGCACTCAGGGCTGCTATATAGGATCTGGCCATCATAGCTTTGAATTGGATTTAAAAGGTTTGAGGACATGGGCACTCTTGGATATTCATTTTCTCAGTAATTACCCATTGACCAGAACTGTTATAGAGATGTTATATTTCCTGTTACTTCAATGTGTTAAATGAAATTGTAACACATTTTATGAAGCATTCTTAAATTTATTAATTTGGTCCTTAGTTGTGTGCACATTTAGTAGTTTATAACAAAAGTTATAATTCTGAAATTATTTTTTAGAGATACTCCCTGTTCTTTCTCTGCCATCATATAAACAAAATGAAGAATCAGAAATCAAATGTAAAGGATAATTATAAAATTTGTTTTATCTATAGTCACTTAAGCTATAATTTGAGCCGTTAACAATACCTAATGGTAAAAAGCATGTCATTAAAGTTCATAGCCTTTGTGAAAAGTTATTTGTATAAAGCCTTCCAGGAATTCAAGTTTGCAGTGAGTGACCTGTGGGTGTAGCAGGAACAAATCATTTTGTCATCTTTTAGAAGATTATAGATAAGTAAGTTTAAGTGAAGCACAGAGGAAGCAGCAGTCAACAGATCTAAACTAACTGTGCTGCAGGCTACCAAGTAAGACAAAACAATAATAACAAATGGTTCTCAATTTACCAGAATTTACTGTAAGCCTAGTCCTTACCAATATTTTTTGAGTGACCAAAATGACTGTGAGTAATGCTGGGGAAAAGCCATACAGCTTTAAGCTCAAAATCTTTTGTAAAAGGTAAGAAGTTACAAATACCAGTCTGTGGTGCAGTGTAGTAGAGAGTGGGATCTTAGGGAACTTCAAAATTTGATTTGATGTAATTTTGAATAAATTAGGCAAATAGGAATGTTGAGCTTTTTTTGACTGAATGGCTTACTCTCAATATTTTTTTCTAATGTTCTTTCCTTTAAGCAGCCACAAAGCAATGCTGGAGATAATATCTTCATGTCTCTTTGGCTATTAAACAGTATAAGGAATAGCATGTGGATTCCTTGCAGTTTACAATAAATAGATAGACAGATAAATACTTTATTTGTTGACTTGGTGTCATTAAAACCTTACAAAAGGTCAAGAGGGTGAGAGAAAAATATCTTTATATAATGTATAAATAATATAACAAACAACAAACCCCCAAACACATAAAACGTCTCGCTTGGATACTGGAGAGCTGCTACTGTCAATAACCGGCATGCAGGTGGCAGTAAAATGGTCAGAACTGTCCAGATGTACATTTGAACACATTAACATCTGAATTCAGCAGGTCCAGCTTGTTGTGTCCTCAAATGGAACATGCCATTAGAAGTATGTTCAGAATGACTCACGGTTAGAGTCTTGATATCAGAGTGAATCCTTTCAGTTGCTGAATTTAAAAATAAACATTAACCTCATCCTAGGCAATAATGTGGACAAATTCAGTCAGCATTTCAAAGTCTTGATGCACATATTGGCTTTTCTTGTAATGTCCTTGCATGTTATATTTTTCAGTCGCATTAAGTCTTTAGGCCCTCTCCTGCTTTTTTCACTCTGTCTAATCATATCAGATGAAACCCATCCAGCCTTAAATAGCATCTGAAATAGGAAGTTTAAGCAGTTTGAAACAGTACCAAAAATGCCACAGAATCTGTACTTGATGTAACTCAGTATTAGGGAATCCAATCCCGGGCTCCTGATTCCCGGACATTTTTCATTCCCGGGAAACTGCTGTAATTCCCGGGAAAATGTGAACGGCCAAGCTCGCATATATAGCGTGTAAAAGTGTAAAAATCGATCAAGAAATAACAGAGTTATAGTTGAAAATAATTAAGGTGGCGCCATTGCTGCAGCTTGCACTTCATCAGACAACAGCTTTGAACAGCAACTTATTGCAATGTGTCAGTCTGTTGCATCTGCATTATCTGTGCCAAGAAACTTGCCATCACAGAATGGTGACAAGAAACTGGATGCATCAGTAAAAGCTGAAATGGCAGTGTTTCAGCACAATGGCAAACACGGGCATTGTTTAGAACAAGTGTATCAGTATCTGATGATTGTGCCGCCTACTTCAGTTGAGGCAGAGCGTGCTTTCTCAGCGGCTGGCGTACTTTTGCATGAAGGTCAGCTCTCGCATGGATGATCGCACGCTGGACAATTAATAATAATAATAATTCATTACCTTTATATAGTGCTTTTCTCAGTACTCAAAGCGCTGTCCACACAGGGAGGAACCGGGAAGCAAACCCACAATCTTCCACAGTCTCCTTACTGCAAAGCAGCAGCACTACCACCTGCGCCACCTGTGAGGATGTTGTGCTTTCTATGCTCTTATTACAGCAACTAAAGATATATGTACTTCTGTGACAGCATGAACTGCTTGTAGATAAGGTTAGTCTTTTATTTGTGTCAACATATTGCAGTAGTTTTATTAAAAATAAGTGTCGGTCGTTCTAAAACCGTTCACATGTGAGATGCCCGGGATTCCCAGGAATGAAATGCAGGATTCCCAAATTCCCAGGAATGGATTCCCTACTCAGTATGAGATGTGACAGTTCTTTCAAATTAAAAAGTGATCACTCATTCCTCATTATATGGAGGTTAGCCAGTTTTGAGTCCTTTCAACTTTACTTTTATTCTCGCTTCAGGTCATCGCTGCTCCTTCAGTAAGGTGTGAGATAGCAGTAGTGATCACAGCCAAGCCAAGTGTGGGAATAAAATTGAAGCGCCTTGACCATGGGAAAGGCATTATATAAATAAAATGTATTATTATTATTATATTTAATATATCCCAGTTTATGTTCCTCACAGTCTCTTTCATACTCAGATGTTGAAGATGTAAGGTATTCTTAGATCCACTATTCTCACCTTGTGGCATCCCTGAAGTTCACAGCTTGTCTGAAAAGGCAGTTGAGATGTGGTGAATCTTCAGTTCAATTTAAAAGTACATTTAAAAAATATAGTAACAAATAACAAGCCAGAGGTCAAATCTTAACATTATTAGTTAATAACATTTGTGTGTGTGGGTGCATGTGTGTGTGTGTGTTTGTGTGTTCACCCTGTAATGGACTAGGGTCTTGTCTAGGGATTGTTCCTGCCATGTGTCCAGGGCTAGACTTAGGAGGGGGAGTGTCCCTGCGCTCGATCCATTGTTTGGGCTCCAATTAGGTATTCTGAGGGAGTTACCAAGAAAAAAAAATAGTATGTAATGTTAAAGCACAAATGTCACCTAAACTTGAATAGGCACTATACAGTAACAGCAAGTAGTACAAGAACATGCAACAGGTGTATGTATAGCAACCAAAAAACTCAGAAGCAGCATGTGAGATTATGACAGAGAGAGGGGCCGGAGGAGAGAGGAACAAAGTAAGCAATGCCAAAGATAAAATTAAAATTACAGGCCATGAGAGCACACTATGCCATGTTAATTAAGAAAGTGAGTATGACCCTTCAACTGTCTGTTTTGAAACAGAAAATGGAGAGAAAGACTAAAAAATATTGTGAAATAACAGCATTCGCTTGTTCGTGTCACCTCTGCTTGCGTACCTTGTTTTTTTCCTCTTATTTATTCTTTTATTGGTTGCTAAAGTATCGATCCTTATACCTAGTACTCAAATAAAAAGAATTATTACTACTAAAATATGTTATTATTTATCTAATTTTATTAACATTGCAATACTTTGAAGAAAGTCAAGAATTGTCAAAAAACTTTTGTTTCTCATATGTAATTAAAGTTGTTAAAAGTTAGTGGGTTCTGCTGTATGATGTAATCTTAATTTGTCTTAACAGATTTGTAGTGCTAAACATCTGTGCTTCAGTTCCATTACTGCTTTTTTATTTTGATACGGCACATGCTACATTTTTTACATCTTTTATCTTTTCCTTTGTGCACCTTTTTCTTTGGAGGAGAAATAGTTAAACTATCCATTTAAAAACATTGTTCTGACACTTAGTTATTTTCATAATATCAGCTTTTGTCCACTGTTAGTATAATACTGTTAGTATAATAATATTAGTAACAGTACTAATACTAATGTATAATACTATACATTACACCAAAAAAACATAAAAAATCAATTAAAAACACATCAGCAGGTTTAGTTTTTCAGCAGTTTACAGATTCTGAGAACTTTTGTCTAGCTACCAATAAACTTTACCTGTTGATCAGTAGGCATACAGTGAACACAGTAGTTTTACATTGTTCATTTTAGCTTAAGGCTTTTTAATTATTATATACAGTAACTGCAAAGAAATCCAGCAGCTTGACAGACCTGACATCAGACCATATCAGCACCCTGGAATTTAGTTTAAATGGGCATTGCTGGGTGTTGCTGTGGATGTCTATTTAGCTCATTCACGATTACAGCTAACATTCCGTTACTTATTAACAAACTACAGTCCTAGATGGGATCATCCATATGTGATACATCTAATCTTGTGCCCTGGAGATCATTGAATGGGCAGCAGCATTGAAAGTTTCCCATGTAGAAATGCCATCATAGTTTACCTTGTATGCAAAATCGCCTCTTTTCTATGCTGTATTAACACTTGAATTAAAATTGATAGAGTAATCCTGTCACTTGCCATTGCTAAATAACCGTCACTTATAAAGTTCTATTTCCATTCCTATAGCCATTATTTAGCTTTCCTGCTGATGCAAATGCTGTCCATCAGCGATTGAAGTACAATGTTATATACTTTAATAGATTCATTATACATACATAAGTTCAGTATAGGAAATGTCATAGAAAGGAAAATAAGTAACAATCCTCAGTATATTTTAGTGTGAAATAACAGCATTCGCTTGTTCGTGTCACCTCTGCTTGCGTACCTTGTTTTTTTCCTCTTATTTATTCTTTTATTGGTTGCTAAAGTATCGATCCTTATACCTAGTACTCAAATAAAAAGAATTATTACTACTAAAATATGTTATTATTTATCTAATTTTATTAACATTGCAATACTTTGAAGAAAGTCAAGAATTGTCAAAAAACTTTTGTTTCTCATATGTAATTAAAGTTGTTAAAAGTTAGTGGGTTCTGCTGTATGATGTAATCTTAATTTGTCTTAACAGATTTGTAGTGCTAAACATCTGTGCTTCAGTTCCATTACTGCTTTTTTATTTTGATACGGCACATGCTACATTTTTTACATCTTTTATCTTTTCCTTTTTGCACCTTTTTCTTTGGAGGAGAAATAGTTAAACTATCCATCCATCCATCCATTATCCAACCCGCTGAATCCAAACACAGGGTCACGGGGGTCTGCTGGAGCCAATCCCAGCCAACACAGGGCACAAGGCAGGAACCAATCCTGGGCAGGGTGCCAACCCACCGCAGGACACACACAAACACACCCACACACCAAGCACACACTAGGGCCAATTTAGAATCGCCAATCCACCTAACCTGCATGTCTTTGGGAGGAAACCGGAGCACCCAGAGGAAACCCACGCAGACACGGGGAGAACATACAAACTCCACGCAGGCAGGACCTGGGAAGCGAACGCAGATCCCCAGGTCTCCCAACTGCGAGGCAGCAGCACTACCCACTGCACCACCGTGCCGCCCTAGTTAAACTAAGCTTCCATAATTTGTTTTATGTTGTTTGTTATTATATTTAGTCTATAAATCTATATATACAAACACACACACACACACATATATATATATCTCCATCCGTTATCCAACCCGCTATATCCTAACTACAGGGTCACGGGGGTTTGCTGGAGCCAATCCCAGCCAGCACAGGGCACAAGGCAGGAAATAAACCATGGGCAGGGCGCCAGCCCACCGCATGTATAATATATATTGTGGAATATGGCTGGCCGTTCAACCCGGCCAATACCCCCAAGCTGCCAGGTGGAGCTCTCCCTACAGCATGGAGGTGCCCCAAAGGCCAGCAGGGAATCCTGGACAATGGAGTTTTTATCCACAGCCCTGCTGAATACCATGGGGGCGGCTAGAGGATGCTGCAGGGAGGCCCAAGGATTATTACGTGCCCTACGCCTCGGAAGTACGTCTTAATCACAGCGACAGAAGGAATGTTGTGCTTCCGGGATGAAGAAGAGAACTTTTTATCTGACCTGGAAGTGATGGAAAGTCACATGGACTGGGGGGTTGGAAACACTTCCGGGTCAGGGACTATAAAAGGACCATGGGAAATCCTAGACGGCGAGCTGAGCTGGAAGGAAGGGTAGCAACGTGTCTGGGAGTGGAGGATTGTTATTGATTAGTGATTTGTGTGTTATTTATGAGTATAGTGGAGTGGAAGGTGCTTGGTGCACATTATTATTATAAAATAAATAATAATTGGACTTTTATCTGGTGTCTGCTGTCTGGAACAAGGGTTCAAGGGAGCGATAGCACCCTCTGTTACAATATGTATTGTAACAAAGGCGCTATATAGGCGCCTGACCCGACACAGATGGACACGGAGGCATGTATAAAACAAATAAAGGCTTTATTTTTCTTCACCTGTGGGTGCACATCTTCCCCGTGACCCACAGGCAATACACAGTCCCAAACACCACAAAAGGCCCACAACAGTTTTTTCTTTTCTCTCAAAAAATGTTGGATGATGAAGAATTTTGGATTTTGGAATTTCGGATTAGGGCTACTCAACCTGCACCATGTAATAAAACCTTACTGTCTGTATGTGTGTTTGTGTGCCTGGTCTCTCTGAGCAATCAGATTTGCTCAGTATAACATGATTGAAATGAGAAGCGCTGGGTAAGTGAACCTGAGACACGCTTTGCATCTCTGTACAAATTTGCTAACAAATTAAATTTCCCTCCTCAGATAATAAAATTGAATTGAACTGAGACTGACATTTTTGTAGATAAAACAAAGGCTGCACATGACCATTAAAATGAGTATGTAGTTCCCCTTATGTCAGAGAAAAGTTTGAGGCACGTCAGTGAGAGAAGTCAGACAAGGTAAAAAGGAGGGCTTTGGTGTGATATAAGTAGTTAGCCACCTGACTAGATATATAGGGTTTTAAACCAGTTTAGTATAGCCCTTGCAAGTCAGCAGGTTTGTTGTTTGTCTTTTCTTTTGTATATTTCATTCTGTTGCGTTTATCCCTCCTTATGTGTATTTTTTTAAATAAATGCAGTTTGTATACCTGCAGTTTCATTGATTTATTTTGGATGCAAACAGAATGGATGCCATAAAGGTTCTGTCTACCCTCTTACCTTCTTAATCTAATTAAATACTATTAATCTAATTAAATAAAATTAATTTAATAGTTGTTTGTTATTATTATTGTAATAGATTGTACAATGAAATACACACACTGATTAGCCACAACATTAAAACCATCTACCTAATATTGTATAGGTCCCACTCATGAAACAGCTCTGATTTATTGAGGCATGGACTCCACAAGACATCTGAAGGTGTCCTGTGGTGTGTTTTAAGATGGGGCCTCCATGGGTCAGACTTTTCCCAGCATATCCCACAAATGCTTTATCGGACTAAGACCTGGGGAATTTGGAGGCCAAATTACCACCTTGAATACTTATTCATGTTCCTCAAGCCGTTTTAGAACAATCTTTCAGTGTGGCAGGTTGCATCCTTTATGAAAAAGGCTACTGCCATCAGGGAATACCATTGCCATGAATTAGCGTACATGGTTTTAAAAAAATCTCAAATGTAGGTGGTATGTATTGAAGTAACATCCACATGAATGCCAGGTCCCAGGGATTAGCAGCAGAATTTTGCTCGGAGCATTACACTGCCTCCACTAGTCTGCCTTTTCCCATAGTGCACCCTGCTGCTATCTCCTGTTTGGGTAAATAATGGGCACACACTCAACCATCCATATGACCTAAAAGAAAATGTGATTCATCAGACCACGCCACCCTCCTCCAATGCTCCATGGTCCAGTTGCAATGCACCATGGGTTCTGACTTCTTTCTCTAATGGCCTTCATTACGTTTTTCATCAAGTTGTGCTACAGTAGCTCTTCTATGGAATTGGATCAGAAGGTCTATCCTTCACTCTCCATGCACATTAATGAGCCTGGTGAACTAGCAGCATGAACCTTTTCCTTGAACCACTTTCACGACATACTAACCACTGCATACCAGGGACATCCCACATGGTCTGCCATTTTGCAGATACTCTGACCCAGTTGTCTAGCCATCACAATTTGGCCCATGTCAAGATCTGTAAAAAATCCTTATGCTTGCCTGTTGTTCCTGCTTCCAACAAATCACCTTCAAGAACTGACTGTATATTTGCTGCTTAAATACAGTATATCACTTATTTAATCACATAGTAAATGGCAGGTGTCATTTAAACAAGATAATCAATGTTATTCACTTTGCCCGTGAGAACATCAATGGAAATTAAGGGGAGGTGAATTTAAGACTGAAGCCAAGAAGCACTTTTTTTATGCAAAGAATTGTGGGACTCTGGAACAAATTACCAAGATATGTATTTCAAGCAGAAACCATGACAACCTTAAGGAAGAATCTGGATGAGACAGTTTAGCTATTAGCTAAATATATTAGCTTGATGGAATGAATGGTCTCCACTCATTTGTCAAATTTCTTGTTTGACCTGTCAGTGGTTTTAATATTGTGGCTTATTGATGTACATGAAACATTATGTGCAAGAGAACAAATGCAACACTGCTTGTGAAACAAGCAAGCACTTTCACCCAGCAAGGTGTCTATTTTGACTTTGGATTGCATTGCCCGTGCAAAAAAAGCTCATACAGTTTGAGAAGATCTGATGTTACCTGTCACCAAAGACAGAGTTTTAAAATTGCTTGGTGAGGAACCTGCTTGTAAAATTGATACTGTCCCTTTGTCGTGCAACACAGTGTGGAGACACATATCTGACATGGCTGAGGATGTAACAGACCAATTACTGGAACAGGTAAAATACAGTCATTGGTTTGCACTGCAATTGGACAAAAGCACAGGTGTAGCTAGCCCAGCACAACTTATTGTCTATGTCAGATTTATAGGAGATTGAAAGTTTTTGAGGAGCTTTTATTCTGCAAAGAAATTCAGAGGAAGTCAACAGGTCAGGACATTTTTCAAACTTTGGACGTGTTCATGCAGGCAAATTTAATTGATTAGTCTTATTGCGTGGGCGTCTGTAAGGATGACGCCACTGCCATAACAGGCAAGCCTAGTGGAGTTGTTGCATCAATAATGGCCAGAGCTCCAGATGCCGTAGATGAATTTCAACAAGTGCTTCAAGACATTGTTAAAGTTGTAAACAGTATCAAAGCACAACCCCTTAAACAAAGGCTGTTTACCGAACTGTGCAGTGACATGGGCACCAGGTTCTCCGCATGTGAATTTCTCTTGTCTGAGAGCTCACAGTTTGCTAGCTATTTTGACAACTAGTCATGAGTTCTGAAGCTTGCCTATTTGACCGTTTATGAAAACTAAAAACGGGGCATGTCTAAATGTCTCTAAGCCAGCTTACAACCCAGAGTGGACAAACTGTGCAAGAACAGTGTGAATATGGCGCTATATAGCGCCCGACCCGGCACAGATTCACACTGAGGCACATGTAAATGGGACTGAAATCTTTTATTTTTTCTTCACCTGTGGACCCCACAGGCAATACACAGTCCCAAGCACTTTAACACAGCCCAAACACTCTTCCCCTGTGGGGCACGTCTTCCCCGTGAACCCCACAGGTATAACACAGTCCCAAATTACCTTAATATCTACACAGCAATCCTTCCGCTGGCACCACCACTCCTCTCAGGTAACCTCGTCCTCTTCCTCCCGATTCTGGCTAATTAGTGGTGGATGCTGGCCCTTTTATAGCCCACCCGGAAGTGCTCCAGGTGCTTAATCACCTGTGGCTAATTGCACTTCCAGGCGGGGCTGTAGAGATGTCCAGGTGGGCTCCGGGATCCATGCAGCACCCCCTGGCGGGCATCCCAGATCCCCACAGGGTTGTGGAGAACTCCATCTCCCAGGAAACCCTGCAGGAAACTGCGGCACCATCGTCAGCAAGGGAGGCTGCCACCAAACATCCCGGGGGAGGTAGTGAGGAGCCCATGGCTGCTCCCCCGGACCATATACAGCAGGGGCGGCTGACCAGGCATGGGACCCGGCCGTCCATTACATCGCCCCTCTTCCAGATGAGTCTCATGGGACTCAGCGGCCTGTCCCGCGAGGGCTGGTCTTCTCCATAATGGGGAGTCGGTGTCCTCAGCACTACGGCTCTGCCCTGTGGAAACAAAAGCAAATGGTCTGGGGGTGTTGCCCTGATGTCCCTGCTACTTGGACGTCCTCACAGGACAACACTGCCAGATGTGGCCACAGCGGCCGCAGTTGTATAACACTCAACTCCCTTTGGCTCGACCCTTGCAGGAGTGGAAGCAGGTAGGAAAGACCCTGCCCCTTCACCCACTCAGTTGAGGGCTCCAAGCGTCCCGGGAGAAGGTACTTAGGTAGACTCTGGTGGCTCTCCCGGAACATGAGCAGAAGGGGCGTCCTGGCCAGGCATGGGACCCGGCCATCCACTACAACATCTAAGTCAAAAAGTCTCACTAGGCCTAATCAAAACAAAATTTATTTATTATGAGCAGTCAATTTTTTCTGTAGTAAAAGTGCCTTGTTTTATATAGTTTTGTTACATGCTCTCAACAGGTAGTACGTCTATATAGCAGTTTATTATAGACATGTGGGATATGCCATTTTTGGATGATGATAGGCAGGGGGTCCTCAGCCTAAGGTAAGTCTCTTAGGAGGGCCTTGACATAGAAAAGGTTGTGAACCCCTGGAGTAGAGAACACTATCAGTTTTTTTTCTACCCTGGGGATTATGATTTAGAATATGTAATTCCTACTTACAGATACTGGTGTTGAGGCTGAGCTTAGTTAGCTTGATAATCAAATTGTGAGAATGCTGAACTGGAAAGTAGTCTATGAAGAAGAATCTAAAAAAAGCTCCCTGTGATATGGGGTGGTATGTAGCACAAGGAAAATGGGACCCTCTGTGGACCTGAAAAGTATATAATCCAAAATGGGTGTAAACGGGGAAAAGGAGAATACTGAGCTTGGATATAAATATCTCTGGTAAATAAGGTTCTTGGACAGACCTCTGGATAGGGAGCTGGAATAAAGATGGGTGCTAAAAAAACAGTACTGTAAAACTTCAGTATAGAGGAGCTCAGACCTTCCCTTGTTTATTTGGAAAAAGGAACATTAACAAAAATGCTGTAAGACAGAGGCAGAGTCTTTTTCTCTCTCTTTTAGAAGCCAGTATCTGGGGTTTATGTGATGAAGATTTGTAACAGGGGAAAAGAAAAGTAAACTACTGTAGCTGAAAACTGTTAATTCTTATCTGCCAGAATATTTGTGAAATTATTGACTAAACAAACAAGAATTAGATGATACCTATGGAGAAGTCTGTCTGATGTTATTGCTAGACTTTGGATTTCCTTGACCCCTGCTGTGATTTCAGACAATAAAATATAACTGGGTAGACAAGGTTGCTGACTTAATTCAGACGGGAGGAAGCCTTTAACTCTCTCCAATGCTGGTGTCATTATTTGGCCCTAAAATGAAAACAAAGAGCTCATTTCATATCTAGGGAATCAATTTTTTTATGGAGAGAAAGAAAACAAGTTATCATCATGTAAGAACAGCTAATTTATGGAATTAAGCAATTCTTAATTTGTGTACAATTGCCACATTTCAAAAGTGGATAAACAAATACTGTCATAAAATATTACATTTTTAAAATGAGGCTTTTAACAAAATATTATTTGTTTAGATATTATCCTGTTTATATGTATACAGGTTACAGATGGCTACAAAAGAGGTAAACGAACATCCCAAAATAATGATTGGTTTGATTTGTTTCATTTTCTTTCTACATTTTTTTATTTTTATCCTTTCAAACATTTTCCCTGTAGCTTGATATTTACTCTTATTTGTAGTACAGTAATCCCTCGCTATATCGCGCTTCGCCTTTCGCGGCTTCACTCCATCGCGGATTTTATATGTAAGCATATTTAAATATATATCGCGGATTTTTCGCTGCTTCGCGGGTTTCTGCGGACAATTGGTCTTTTAATTTCTGGTACATGCTTCCTCAGTTGGTTTGCCCAGTTGATTTCATACAAGGGACGCTATTGGCAGATGGCTGAGGAGCTACCCAACTTACTTTTCTCTCTCTCTCTCTCTTGCGCTGTCTTTCTCTGATCCTGACGTAGGGGGATTGAGCAGGGGGGCTGTTCGCACACCTAGAAGATACGGACGCTCGTCTAAAAATGCTGAAAGATTATCTTCACGTTGCTATATTTTGTGCAGCTGCTTCCTGAAACGACATGCTGCACAGTGCTTCGCATACTTAAAAGCTCGAAAGGCACGTATTGATTTTTGCTTGAAAAACAAACTCTGTCTCTCTCTCTCTCTCTCTCTTTGTCTGCTCCTGACGGAAGGGGTGTGAGCTGCCGCCTTCAACAGCTTTGTGCCGCGGTGCTTCGCATACTTAAAAGCTAAACAGCCCTATTGATTTGTTTGTTTTTCTCTCTATCTCTCTGACAGCCTGTGCTCCTGACACGCACTCTTTTGAAGTGGAAGATATGTTTGCATTCTTTTAATTGTGAGACGGAACTGTCATCTCTGTCTTGTCATGGAGCACAGTTTAAACTTTTGAAAAAGAGACAAATGTTTGTTTGCAGTGTTTGAATAACGTTCCTGTCTCTCTACAACCTCCTGTGTTTCTGCGCAAATCTGTGACCCAAGCATGACAATATAAAAATAACCATATAAACATATGGTTTCTACTTCGCGGATTTTCTTATTTCGCGGGTGGCTCTGGAACGCAACCCCTGCGATGGAGGAGGGATTACTGTACTAGGGTGTTGTGCCGTGTTAGCCATTATGAATGTAGAGAAAAGCCAAGCAAAATGACACCTTTTATTGGCTAACTAAAAAGATTTCAATATGCAAGCTTTTGAGGCAATTCAGGGCCCTTCTTCAGGATCAGATTACATCTTGCCTGAAGAAGGGGCCTGAGTTGCCTCGAAAGCTTGCATATTGTAATCTTTTTAGTTAGCCAATAAAAGGTGTCATTTTGCTTGGCTTTTCTCTATTATTTGTAATAATCCATCTGAAATGATGTCTATGATTGCAATGTTTACAGTACCTATAAAAAGCATTCACCCTCTTTCACGTATTTACATTTTAGTTTACAATATTTAATCACAGTGGATTTATTTTGGCTTTTTTGTCACTTATCAATAGAAGTAAACTCATGAATGACAAACTGAAAATGTGGTCTAAGTTAATTACAAATATAAAACAAAAATAGCATAGATTTTGACCTCTGTCAAGTCAGTATTTAGTAGTTACATCTTTGGCAGCCTTGAGTCTGTGTGCACAGGTCTCTTTTAGCTTTTCTCATTTGGACACTGCTGTTTTTTCCCATACTTCTTTGTAAAATCTGGTTGCATGGGGATCGTGAGTGAGCCACAAATTCTCAATTGGACTGAGGTCTGGACTCTGACTCTGCGACTTCAGGACATTAACAATGTTGTTTTTAAGCCATTCCTATATAGCTTTGGCTTTATAGTTGTAGTCATTGTCTTGCTGAACAACAGATCTTCTACCAAGGTGTGGGTTTCTGGCAGACTACATCAGATTTCGCTTCAGGATTTAGTTGTATTTTGATGCATTATTTTTACCTTTACCATCACAAGCCGACCAGGACCTGCTGCAGAGAAGCATCCCTGCAGCATGATGCTGCCTCTACCAAACATCATGATGGAGATGGTATGTTTTGATTATGTAAAAAGTTTGGCTTATGCCAAATATGGTATTTAGTGTGATGACAACAAGTTGGAAATTCTAGATACAGGTGCATTTATACTACAAACAACTGAAACTAATATAGACAAGTGATCTCAATTGAACTAATGATGTGAAATTCTAAAACTAGTTGGTTGCATCAGTGATTATTTAAATTACTTAGGCACATTATTTATTGCACTGAGATTCAGTGTTGTACAACAGTAACATGTGAAAACGTATAAGGAGGTGAATACTTTTTACAGATACAAAATTTATATCTGTATTTGTGAGAATTGTAACAATGATTTTCATATTCAAATGCTACTGTTGTCTCACAGATCCTGGAGGTTGAGTTCAAATGGCATGTTACTTTCTTTGAGGAATTTGAATGCTCTACGTGTGTCTGTACTGGCTTTCTTCTGGTACTCTTCCACATCCCAAACATATTAATTATAGGTTGAAGCACGACTTTACATTAGCATTGTGCTAATAACAGCAGGTATGTAAATAAGTTTTTGCTGCATTCAAGGTTGGTTATTTTATCATGCCCTATGCTGCAAGGATTAGTGTTAGTATTGAAGCATTTATTAATGAACATTACTAATAGTACATATTATGGTGTAGTAATAATAATACATTTTATTTATATAGTGCCTGTAGTGGTTAGTGCTACTTCTTCACTGATCCAGCATCCTGCATTAGAATTCGGTGCCTAGTTCGTGTCTGAGCAGAGATTCTGCTGTGTTCTGTTCACTGTTTTTTAAGTGACCTGGGGCCTCATGTATAAATGGTGCGTACGCACAAAAATGTTGCGTACTCCCATTTCCATGCTCAAATCGTGATGTATAAAACCTAAACTTGGCGTAAAGCCACGCACATTTTCACACTAGCTAAATGCTTGACATACGCAAGTTCTCCGCTCGGTTTTGCAAACTGGCAGCACCCAGCGTCAAAACAGTGCTTTTCTTCCAGCGTGGTTTCCATTTCTTTTTAAGATCCACATCCCTGACACGGCTTTATCATATACACTGAAATTAACCGCATATTGTTTATTAGTTTAAGGCATCTGATTGTAATTAACCTGTAACAATATAATGGTCCACTGAATGGCCAAACTATTCCAAATATCATAGCTGCTTTAGCGTTATTCCTGTCAATGCACCACTCAGACTATTTATCCCACTGTATCTGAGTGTGCAATCTGATCAGAAAGAGAATTATCAGCATACAGCATCAAGCACACTCTGCCTCAGCCATGCGCACAGTCTATTGAACTGCTCTCAAACGGCAAATGCTTCAGAGCCTTTCCTGTACTGACCTCTCAGCTCAGAAAGTTTCATCCCAAGAACTGTAAACGCACTCAATCAGTCCATGAAGTGCTCCTTGTCGAACTGTTTGTACTTATTAGTACAATTACCTCACTGTAATCTTGCAATACAGTTATAATATTGCACAACCTGAGCCACTTTATAAAGAGCGTGTTTATATATGATGATGATATAATTTTTAAGATGAAATGCTGCAAAATATGTTCATTACATTATACAGATAAAATGTTAACATCATTTAAATAATCTATATTGTTAATAATTAAACATGTGAGGACACGGTGTTGCAGCGCTAGCAATGATCTGGTGCCCTATTCAGGCATTGTTCCTGCCCCACGCTGTATTCTTGCTAGGGCTGGTGTGACACTGGAAGGATAGATGGATAGAATAATTAATAGTGATGCACCAATATGGAAATTCTGGGCGATACCGATATGTTTTTGTCCATCTTTGCCATTACCGATAATCGATGGCTGATATATTAATTTTTTATATTCAGGTATGAATGTTTTAGTTATGCTGAAAATATATTATGCATTATCAAAGAAACAACAGTAGCATGTGAAACAGAGATTAACGTTTTATTAACTTGCTGAATGTTATGCTCTTCTTTGCTATATAAGCAGCCAGTACTTTATGCAGGGGAAAAAGTGCAAGATATGGCTCATCTTTATAGAAAAAATACTCCAGGTCATGTACAAAAATCTGCTTAACATACACATTCTGAGTAACTTAAGCACATCAAGACACCATGCCATTACATAACATGGCATTGGGTATATTAACAAAAAAATTAATGCATATTCTTTGTGCTATAATCAGACATATATTACTTTAAGTAAAAGTAAAATAAAGGGTACAATGACGCCAGTAACCCTGGGCTTAAGCTGGCTTCTTTAAAAGAACAAATAATAGGTTTTTCTTAACAAAAAGAAGCATTTCTGCCTTTTCACCAGCAAGCCTGTTTCTCTTTTCATTTACTATATTTGACACAGCTGAAAAAAGGCGTTCACTGTCTACACTGGTACAAGGTACTGATAGGTACTTGAACGCTGCCTTGGCCAAGGTTGGGAAATGGGCTGCATTGCTTTTCCAATACTGGAGGGCGCAGTTATTTCTGGAGATAGGGGGCTCGCTGAGATAGTTATTCAGCTGAAAAAAAAAGTTTACAAACGTTTACCCATATTATAATAGAAAAATAATAAATTATTATTAGGATGGCCACATTTAAAGAAAAACAGGACAACCAACCAACCAACCACCGCCATTAATAAAAACTTGTGATGTTGAAAGCTTGATGTATAATGATTTGGGTCATATAAAGGGCATTCTGTATAAAGTGTGATGCGGATAAACTTTTAAGAGATACAGCATAAGCTGTTCCAAAATGAAACACTTTGTAACGCAGGTGTGCCTTGAAATTGAAATTTCAGGGTGATTTTGTTTTAAAATAACGCTTACATTATAACTGGAATAAATCTTGTCTTAAAATCTTTTACAGATTAGACACAGGAGACACATCTTTCACAATGTACAAACCTTGAAGCTGGATTCTACCATGCAGGCAAACATGTTCCTCCTTTTTTTTCCTCCACTAATTTTCCACAGCGACTCGACTATTGTGAATTTCCCATTGGGATTAATAAAGTATCTACCTATCTATCTATCTATCTATCTATCTATCTATCTATCTATCTATCTATCTATCTATCTATCTATCTATCTATCTATCTATCTATCTATCTATCTATCTATCTATCTATTTACAATGGAAAAACCCACAAACTGCGCCGCTGCAATGACAGTTTTGTAGGCAATCTGGCAAACATAAGTTGTAAAAACCTGACGAAAAAAGCAAGGTGATGCCGTTAACTTGGTCCTTTTCTTCTCAGCTAATGTTTGCAGAGCAGTTTGCCTTGCACTCTAAAGTTATACACCGTCATAGCAAGCCGCCTCACAGTGCTGAGTGTGAGCTTCCGATAAATGTAGGATGATACTGATTAGATATTTGGAAGCTGCAGTGTATGGTTTGTGTTTAAAAAAAAATTAATCCGTAACAGTGTTTTTTTTCCCCATTCAGGACGTCTGGTCAACCTAATTAGTATGATTATTATTAATTTTATAATCCTGTTATTTTACCTCGGTGGCAGTTGAATGTGGTTTTGTAGCCACATACGAATTTTCTTCAAGAATTTCTGCATACATCTCCAGCAATGAAGCAGCAACATCTCTCCAAGTGCAAATCTTTTTCTCTTGTGGTTCGCTGTTGCTTTTATCATCTCCTTTACCATCTGACATCTTGACCAGTTGTTTCTGAATTGCATCTTGCTCTTGTTTTTTTGGTATCTTAGTCAAAAACTTGATCTTTGTACAGTAGCATGGATCAAGGACAGTTGATACAGTGTAGTGGCTCAGAGAATACACTACCGAAGCGTTTTGTGACAGCCTCCAAAAGTGTGGTTTTCGCTGTCTGAACTCCGAAATCTGTCTTGACACACTTTTTAAGCAGACGTGTAAGCGCTTCAACGGACGAAATCACGTCCGCAATTGTAGATGAATGCGCGCTTATGTCTTTAGTAAGTTGCTCGAATGGTTCGAGTAGAGTAATCATGTTTTCCACAAGTCCCCACTGATGCACCGCGAGAGATGCACGAAGTTCGTATTCAGCACCATACGCAGCAAGAGTGCGCTTCTGATCAACCAGAGTTTTCAGCATACAGGGGCTGGTCATAAAATTAGAATATCATGACAAAGTTAATTTATTTCAGTAATTCCATTCAAAAAGTGAAACTTGTATATTAGATTCATTCATTACACACAGACTGATGTATTTCAAATGTTTATTTCTTTTAATATTGATGATTATAATTGACAACTAATGAAAGTCCCAAATTCAGTATCTCGGAAAATTAGAATATCAATTAAGACCAATGCAAAAAAAGGATTTTTAGAAATGTTGGCCAACTGAAAGGTATGAACATGAAAAAGTATGAGCACGTACAGCACTCAATATTTAGTTGGGGCTCCTTTGGCCTGGATTACTGCAGCAATGCAGTGTGGCATGGAGTCGATCAGTCTGTGGCACTGCTCAGGTGTTATGAGAGCCCATGTTGCTCTGATAGTGGCCTTCAGCTCTTCTGAATTGTTGGGTCTGGCGTATTGCATCTTCCTCTTCACAATACCCCATAGATTTTCTATGGGGTTAAGGTCAGGCGAGTCTGCTGGCCAATCAAGAACAAGGATACCATGGTCCTTAAACCAGGTACTGGTAGCTTTGGCACTGTGTGCAGGTGCCAGGTCCTGTTGGAAAATGAAATCTGCATCTCCATAAAGTTCGTCAGCAGCAGGAAGCATGAAGTGCTCTAAAACTTCCTGGTAGACGGCTGCGTTGACCTTGGACCTCAGAAAACACAATGGACCAACACCAGCAGATGACATGGCACCCCAAACCATCACTGACTGTGGAAAATTTTACACTGGACCTCACGCAACGTGGATTCTGTGCCTCTCCTCTCTTCCTCCAGACTCTGGGACCTTGATTTCCAAAGGAAATGCAAAATTTACTTTCACCAGAAAGCAGCAGTCCAGTCCTTTTTGTCTTTAGCCCAGGTGAGACGCTTCTGACGCTGTCTCTTGTTCAAGAGTGGCTTGACACAAGGAACGCGACAGCTGAAACCCATGTCTTGCATACATCTGTGCGTGGTGGTTCTTGAAGCACTGACTCCAGCTGCAGTCCACTCTTTGTGAATCTCCCCCACATTTTTGAATGGGTTTTGTTTCACAATCCTCTCCAGGGTGCAGTTATCCCTATTGCTTGTACACTTTTTTCTACCACATCTTGTCCTTCCCTTCGCCTCTCTATTAATGTGCTTGGACACAGAGCTCTGTGAACAGCCAGCCTCTTTAGCAATGACCTTTTGTGTCTTGCCCTCCATGTGCAAGGTGTCAATGGTCGTCTTTTGGACAACTGTCAAGTCAGCTGTCTTCCCCATGATTGTGTAGTCTACAGAACTAGACTGAGAGACCATTTAAAGGCTTTTGCAGGTGTTTTGAGTTAATTAGCTGATTAGAGTGTGGCACAAGGTGTCTTCAATATTGAACCTTTTCACAATATTATAATTTTCCGAGATACTGAATTTGGGACTTTCATTAGTTGTCAGTTATAATCATCAACATTAAAAGAAATAAACATTTGAAATACATCAGTCTGTGTGTAATGAATGAATCTAATATAGAAGTTTCACTTTTTGAATGGAATTACTGAAATAAATCATCTTTGTCATGATATTCTAATTTTATGACCAGCACCTGTATAATATGTGCTGTTCTAACAAGTAGGAACGTCCTGCTGAAGCATTCTTGCTCGGGTACCAAGGTCTGTTTGTATTTCTCTCTCTCTCACCTGCTAAATAGCGAGCTGTAAGTGCTTAAAATGAGTAACTATTCGCCTCCCTATGGCAACACAGTCGGAGATGCTTCTCTGGCTCAATAAGCCTTCATTTACAACAAGCTGCAAAGTGTGAGCCAGGCAGCTTAAACTTTTAATGCCTCTTTCTTCCATAGCTTTTGCCATATTGCGAGTGTTGTCATGAAGCACAACGTCCACATTACTTTTTGAAATGTGCCACTTCGCTAACGTGGAATCGAAAGCCTGCGCGATTAAAGTTGCAGAATGAGAACCGGAGAACTCTTTAGCATGCAACACCACTCTTTTTGAGTCAAAATTGTCGTCAATCCAGTGTGCCATTTGACTCAACATGCTCCTGGGGCTGACCTCTGAGCTCCACATATCTGTAGTGAAGCTAATACTGGTGGCATTGTTTCTTAAAAGCTCGTGGGTATGAGTAGCAGTCACATCATATAATGCAGGCAGTGAGACATCTGCAAAGTATCGCTGGCTTGGAAGAATGTACCGAGGTTCTAAATGATGTAGCAACCGACGAAATCCATCCTCCTCAACTAGGGAAAAAGGCTGGTCATCGAATGCGATCATTTCCATTATTTTAGCAGTTATGCCTTTAGCTCTGGAGCTTGTCTTGAGGAAACTTCTTTACGTTTTGAAGCGTTTGCTGTATGAGGCTACCGCTAGTGAGCCCGGTAGTGTCCGATTTAACTTTCGTTTTGGTAGCATTAGCTGCTAGAAATTCCATTTATAATTCGTTATGGTGGTTCTTCAGATGGGTAATTAAATTTGCGTTATTGAAAGAATTTAATTCTGCAGCCTCCTCGCATTATCTAATTTTTGCAGGTAGAACAGATAGCAACTCTGTTATCTTCCTTTTTCACAGAAAAATATGACCACACGGCTGACATACTGCTTTACTAACGATATCTGCCCAGTGAATAAACAACGCGCGTAGTGCTCCTGTCGGCAAAACTAGGGAACCCTGTGGCGTTTTTCCGTTTTTTTTTTTTGTGAGGCCTGCATGCATGTTTTTCTGCAGCGTAATGTCTGCCTAGCTGAACAATGAAAACATTTATTTGTTTAGTGAACTGACAATGTTCACAAGTCTGAATTATATCGGTTGGCTGTATCGGTTAAAATGTACACATCTGACCGATTTTGATGTCTTCATTTTTGATGAACATCGGCGGATAACAATATAGTTCCTGATATATTGTGCATCTCTAAAATTAAACATGTACTACGAAGATATTTCAATGTTCCTTTAAAGTTTTGAAGAATCGGCGTTCTAAGCTTACAGATGGCTTGCCATCTATTATAGAGCTGATTGTGTGGCGATTAGTTACTTGGACAAAGAAAAGTAAGGACAGGAATTGAGGGTTAGTACGTTTGAAACAGACAGTACTGCCGCAATAAATTATTTCATCGAAGGTCGCGCAGCAAGCAACTTGCGTGAGGCAGTCTGTGGACAGGGCCCCAGCTAGTTACTATCACTGCGCCACGTGTTCCCATGTTTAATAACATGCTTTAACTCCTTTCATCATGAAAATGATACCAAGTATACATCTCAGTATTTTAATTTTTCAGAGAGCTGTAATATCACAAATGTAATGGATTCTGCGTCCTGTCAGAGGAAGAGAAAGCCCGTTTAAGAAGCACGCACTGATTCACACACACAGAGCACATAGAAGAACATATACAATACAAAGCATTTAACGTGCTACTATAGTTACGATGGTATTTGAGAAACTAGTAAATTAAACGATTTAAAGATGAAGTTTATGATGTTCTACTTTAATGACAAAATAAACTGTGATTAAAGTGGAAATTTTGAGATTATAGTTGACATTTTGAGTTTTTTTTTCTCACTGTGTCCTAATTTTTTTTTGTTTTCTCTGTACCCTAATAAGCTTTCATATGACACACAGACGGTGGGCTACAACAAGTCTTTTCACGGCGACTTTGATATCTGACAGTTTCTTTTTTTTCAGGCACTGTGCGACTTTGTGAACTTGAGCTTTCGAATTTCTCTGACATTCTATGTCACTCGATCAACTTCCTTTGTTGTTTATACCACTGTTTAAACCAACAAATAGTATGTTTTTCCTTGCCTCCACTTGGTATTCGCTGAAATTCTTCTATTTTCCCCTGTGCTTTTGCCATTGCCTTTTCACAGACCGCTGAGCTTAAGGGTTATTTATATTGATTTGCATATTCAAAGAGGCATAATTCTGGGAGGACACGGGGGCAGGACAGCAGGCACGTGCATGTGCATTACTTTTCATGTTGACCGGGATTTATAGAGCGGAAGAACGTGGAAGTTGGTGAATGCACAGATTTATGCATCTGGGATTTTTTTTGTGCATACGCACATTTCCGCTTTTATCCTTATGCCATGTTTTAGTGTGAATTTTACGCATGGCATTATGCATGAGGCCCCTGGTGAGCAAATATAATCATAAACTTTGAAAAGTATTTAGCTAATTTTTGAAAACAGCCTGAATTTTTCAAAAGAAATGGTTCTTATTTTTTTATCTCAAAATATTAATGCAAAATTGCATGGCTAAGTAATCTTCAATTGTAATCTGTTTTTTTTAATTAATCCCAAATATTGTTCCTCACTATCAGCTGCTCAAAATTCCAGTATTGGTGCATTTTATAAATTGATTAATGTAACTTAATCCAAATCGACCAACAGCTCACCAAAACATAAATAATTAGACCTCTATTAAAATCAAGTCCTCCATAGGAGTGCCTGTATTACAGACATTATTTAGGTAAAAATAAAAAATACACAATCAGTCCCTGAATATCATTACAGTTTAATATGTTGTTTGCTAAAAACTTTAGTAAAAAGCTGTTTTGGTTAATATCATTGTACTAAGTACCCAGATAGATCTCGTTTTATGTAATTACAACATGGCTTAGGCCTTGTCCACACTAATACATTTTTGTTTAAAAATGCAGACACTTGTCTATGTTTTTATGTCTTGTTCATACTACCCCAAGATTTTTAACCCCCAAAAATGAATACTACTGAGTACTCCAGAGCGGTAGACTTCTGAAAACAAAGGTGCTGCATTTTCAGTGTGGATGGGAGTAAAAAAGTTTTTTTGTAAATGCTGATCCCGTCACATTTATGGTTTGTGCTTATTATATGGCCCATCCCTGCTCTTCACGACATTTTATTCCTTGATTTGTCACTCTTCATTGATGAAAAACATACTGTGACATAGCAAGCATAGAAGAGTTTCTTTCCATGGTGCTTGTTATACTGCTTACCCATGTGTATCTAAATAGTGTTTTGTACAGTATGAATGCTGCATACATATACAGTTTTGTAATAAATCCCATTGCCATTTCATAAGGAGGGTCTCTTTCCACAGAAAGAATATTAACAAGGTTCTTAATGGACGGGTGCAGAATGCAGCTGAGCTCACAAGAATACAAGAATGCAAGAGACATAAAAGCACAATGCAGTAAAGCGAAGATATAGACACACTCGTGTGCCTATCTACTATATCTGTCTGTCTGTCTATTTATTTATGTTTTCTTTTGAATTAGTTTTACTATTGTGATCAGTGCAATATAGTGACATGGGGGCAATTTGCTGTGGCCCCTTAAAGAATTTTTCTTTTTTAACACTATGAATGTGCTATCAGAGTCATACCCACACTCATACTTTTTAAAAAGCATATAAAACACAGGGTAATCAGAGTTTCATGGGCTTAGTTGTTCACTGCATAGTTCCTTTATGAAATTTGCATCAATTCATGCATGCCTAGTGTCATATGCTTTTTCAGCTGTTTCATTATGGACAGGGATACAGGTACTTTTGTAAACCTTGTGAAAACTCCAGTGTGGACAGAAATTGTTTTTGTTTAAAAAATTCAGTTTTTAAAAGAAAGCATAGTGGTAAGATTAGGTTCAACTAATGATTATTTTGATAATCAATTCATCTGTTGTTCATTTTTAGACAAATTGGAATAATAAAAAAAACTTACATTTATAACCAAAATCTTATTGAATGTTTTTTTACATCATTTCTCCCATGACGTGAGCAAGAGTTAATTATAATTTTTCTCACTACAATACATAACAAAAAAGTAAAAAGTATGCAGAGTGTGATAAAACACTTTTAAAGTGCAATGAACTTAATATTTTTGCAGTAACACATAGCCAACATAGTTATTTTACTTAAATTGCTCCAACAGTGGCCTAAAAACAAACGATAGCTGAAACTGCTACATCCATCCATCCATCCATCCATTCTCTTCCGCTTATCCGAGGTCGGGTCGTGGGGGCAGCAGCTTGAGCAGAGATGCCCAGACTTCCCTCTCCCCGGCCACTTCTTCTAGCTCTTCCGGGGGAATCCCAAGGTGTTCCCAGGCCAACCGAGAGACATAGTCCCTCTAGCGTGTCCTGGGTCTTCCCCTGGGCCTCCTCCCGGTTAGACGTGCTTGGAACACCTCACCAGGGAGGCATCCAGGAGGCATCCTGATTAGATGCCTGAGCCACCTCATCTGACTCTTCTCGATGCGGAGGAGCAGCGGCTCTACTCTGAGCCCCTCCCAGATGACTGACCTTCTCACCCTATCTTTAAGGGAAAGCCCAGACACCCTATGGAGGAAACTCATTTCAGCCACTTGTATTTGCGATCTCGTTCTTTCGGTGACTACCCATAGCTCATGACCATAGGTGAGGGTAGGAACATAGATCGACTGGTAAATTGAGAGCTTTGCCTTGCGGCTCAGCTCCTTTTTCACCACGACAGACCAATGCAGAGCCCGCATTACTGCAGATGTCGGACCGATCCACCTGTTGATCTCACGCTCCATTCTTCCCTCACTCGTGAACAAGGTCCCGAGATACTTGAACTCCTCCACTTGGGGCAGGCTCTCACTACCAACTCTGAGAGGGCACTCCACCCTTTTCCGGCTGAGGACCATGGTCTCAGATTTGGAGGTGCTGATTCCCATCCCAGCCGCTTCACACTCACCTGCGAACCGATCCAGAGAGAGCTGAAGATCATGGCCTGATGAAGCAAACAGGACAACATCATCTGCAAAAAGCAGTGACCCAATCCTGAGTCAACCAAACCGGACCCCCTCAACCCCCTGGCTGCGCCTAGAAATTCTGTCCATAAAAGTTATGAACAGAATTGGTGACAAAGGGCAGCCCTGGCGGAGTCCAAACTCTCACTGGAAACGGGTTCGACTTACTGCCGGCAATGCGGACCAAGCTCTGGCACCGATCGTACAGGGACCGAACAGCCCTTATCAGGGGGTCTGGTACTCCATACTCTCGGAGTATCCCCCACAGGATTCCCCGAGGGACACGGTCGAATGCCTTTTCCAAGTCCAGAAAACACATGTAGACTGGTTGGGCGAACTTCAATGCACCCTCCAGGACTCTGCTAAAGGTGTAGAGCTGGTCCACTGTTCCGCGACCAGGACGAAAACCCACACTGCTCCTCCTGAATCCGAGGCTCGACTATCCGACGGACCCTCCTCTCCAGAACCCCCGAATAGACTTTTCCAGCTACATCAGTAGCTTTAAAAACAAACTCTTAAATCATTTCACCAGTGTCGCCAGGGATGTAAAATGGTTCTTCAGGAGTTTTGAGTTGTAATGCAAAAATGTAAGCATGTCCACATGTTCTTGGCTAAGACAGCCTCTCTTTTTGGAAGTTATGTTGCTCGCAACCAAAACAGATGCTCAGATGGTGTTGAGTTAGTAGAGATACATAGGTAGATCTTTGCAAGCCTGGCCAGAGGGGGTATCTTGCTTCATTTGTCTTCTACCAATGTAATAGATTTTATTCTTTGGCAACTTGTTTCTCTACAAAGTATGTCAGGACCTCATTCCTTAAAACTTGTCCATAGATTTCTTCAGTTCCACATCTATGTTACCTTAACTACTGTTTTCTGTGCCAAGAAGTGAGTATAGTAAAGTGACAGTGACAGCAGTTGTAGGACCTGCAGCTGTATTACTGGTGGGGGTACTGGCAACACAGATTTTGTTTTCCTGACACTGTTGGTGATCCATTTCCCTTTTCACTTTAAGTGCCTGAGTTTTTACTTTAGCGAGCTCATGGAACACTTGCTCAGGGGTCCGAAAGTTCAGTTTTATAAACCACGGGTCCATTACAGTAGTAAGGACTGCTGTGTTTGGTGGGGAATCTACAAATGTGGTCTCCCTCCTCCATCGTTGCTGAAACTGCTCCATAGTAGTGACTTGGAAAACCTGCACTGCACTTGACTCAAATAAACCATCCATTATGGATTTCATGAGCCCTGTTACCAGTGGGGATATTGAAGAAATTGTAGGATATTTCTCCCCACTTACAAACACAATGGCATATTCAAAAGGTTTCAGAGCAGTGGAAAGGTCTTCATGCAGGCTCCATTGCTCAGCTTTTAAGTCAAGGTACATCTAGTCTCTATGTGTAACAGTAGGGTCAGATAGTGTTATAGTTATGGGCCACCTTTGCTCAACCAGTTGACTAGTCATGTAGAACATACTGTTCCATCTTGTGCTTACATCCTGTACATGTTTGTGCTCAGGTGTTAGCTGTTTTTCTTTCACCTTGGTGGAGGCTTGCTCATTTTTTAAAAATGCTCCACAAGGCAGAATGCTGCTTCAACAGCTTTTGAAAGTCCTGCAACGCGAGCAATGGTACTGAGAATGCAGTCAGACTTCTTCTTTTTGGGCACATACACCGTCAGCATGGCACTGCCAGATCTAAACGCTAGCGTGGAGAGTTGTTTGCGTAGTGAAATGACTTTAGCTGCAGGTAGAAGCTAATGTCGCACTTTACGTAACTGATCTTTTCCCAAATAAGGAGTGGCATTGCACATGTACTTTGTCTGCATGTCGATCAAACACAGGAAGCTCTGTAGTCTACTTGTGACTTTACGCAGTAGGATGATAAGTAAATAAATCAAGATAAATAACATTTGATGTGGTGTTTATATAAGTAACATATAAATATTTTTAATATAGACCATCACTAAACATAATCACAAACAGAACTTTGCATGACACCTTGGCAATCTTGGCATGCCCTGCTCATCCTCATCTGAGTTGAGCATGTCTTTATTTGAAAACAGCAGTGTCAGATTGATTGAGAGAACAAAACTGAATAAAAAAAAAAAAAAAGCTAACCTTTACAAATACCATAAATTATACACCAGCTGTTACAGACTCAAATCAAATGTATGTTTTTATTGTATAATAGTAACAATAAGAGCAGCTCACTACTTAAAAGTGGTAATTCTTTGAAGCGTCTGGATTAGAACCCACAACCTCTTGAATATCAGTCAGCAGTTCTTATCACTGCACCACCCAAGCGGTCGTGTCAGTGTTGTACCCTAACTTGATTTGTTTTTTTTTGGTTATAGTCTTGAATAAAAGCGCACATGTTCTGTTATATGTGTACCTTTTGTGAAAGTATTTATTTGATATTTGGACTTCAGTATTATAACATGCAAAAAGTTTCTGTTTTAACCATGTGTTTAACATTTCTTGCATTTCTCGCATTTCCTGTCATCCTAAATTTAAATAGTTAGTTGTAGACACGGAACACACATGAAATGCATGTGTTCCAAATAACGATATATTATTTACCCTATGCAACTCAAGGAACTTCACCCCCAGATAAACAAGACTTGAGCTGGGGGAACTTAATTGCCCGAGTTGAGCTACGGTGGTGGGGGGATGGGATAGCAGACTGCTTGTGCTGATCGACTCATTCGCAAAACACTGATGGAGAGGTGCGAAGGAATTTAAGGTGGCCCATTATTACTGATTTTTTTGTAGGTTTCAGGGATTCTAGTGTTAATGCAAGTCTTCACTTGTTGAAATGTTTTCTGATATTTCCTCTCCATTAGTTTATTAAAATGTGTCCTTAAAGGCAGAGTAAAACCTGGATTGAGCATGCAAGTTATTTCTTTAAATCCACCATCTTCATTTCCATAGAGAGTGGTCTCATGTCAGTTACCAGCATATTTAGTACACAGTCACTCAAGGCAGCTGCTTGCTGTGGTGTGTATGGGGCATTTTTCCTCAAAACACAGTCTAACATGTTAAGTTGCTTTTTTCTGAAATAATAATACAGCATTAGTCTTCAAAATAGAATATTTTACCTCTGGCTATGTAGTTAATAAGTGTTGTAATTTTTCTTTAAAATAGCTGGCCTTTTAAAACAAAAAAAACTTTTCTTCATCTGGACATAATAAACAAAGGTGTACAAATAAGAATTACAAGTTTCCATAAACTCAGATTACAACAATTATGATGTCAATGTGGTGGACTTTGTGTTGTTGTAAGAATAAAAAAAACTATTGTGGGAGGCTACAGAGCCCCAAATTTGTGGAGTGACCTACCTGTTTTTTTAAGGGATAGCTCAAAGGCTTCAGCATTTGACTCTAGGCTGAAGACTTTATTCTTTTGCATAGCATTTTAGATAGATCATATTAAAACTCTTTATATTAGACATATGCTCAATAATAAAAGTTTGGCAAACATAAACCTGTTACAGACTAATATTTACTGTCTTTATCAAGTGCCATCCAGTGGGAGCCAAGAATTAATTTGGTTGGCAGACTACCAAAACAGAATAATTTATGTTCTGGAGGATTAAATGGAAGCACAGAAAGGTCTAAAACAAGAAAGATTTGCAGCAATAGAGAATATTTAAAGAGGGTCCAAAAGGAATAAAATGAGAGGAGTACCAGAACATGTGGAGAGGAGTGCCAGATAAATCAATGAGACATAACAAAGAGGATCAGAGATGAGGCCCATCAGATGATGCTTACGAGAAGTAGGTTAAAGTCTATGGAGGATTCTGAATTGTGTTAGCTGCTAATTGAAATTTCTCGAGTTAAATGTGACATTGGAGCAAATAGTGTGTCATGAAAATGGGGAAGAGAGAGGAGAAAGGTCACTGTATTCAATTCAATTTTATTTTTTATAGCATTCTTCACTGAGTGCAGGAGTAGAGTGGTGTGACAAAGTTCTCAGTTAAAACACAAGTGTATGTTATACTAATTACAAAATGAGTACACATAAAAACCCAGATTTGTTTAAAAAGACAAGGAAAACAAAGTAGTTTGAAACTGATTAACATAAATGGAACCCAGTAATATCAGTCAATTAATTAATTGTTGAACTATGGACAGTTAATAACAGTTTATCAGAAATAGCAGTTGATAACAGAGATGAGGAATACAGAAGGACAGATTCTATAGGGAGCCATGGAGGAGGGTGGGGAAGAGGACATAGCCATGATCAAGTATTGTGAAAAGCAAAGACGCAATGGTACAATTTCAGGTAAAGTACTGCTGCACCAGCACTAATTTTTTCTCTGATAAGAGTCAAATGCTTAAACCTTAAATTTAGTGACCTGACTTTACAACAATGTTTAGTAGGATGGGGAAGTGGCAGCATAGAATTTTTGAAATAAAATTAAGTACAATATTCCTTTGTGTAATTGCTAAATGAGACAGCTTAGCAAAAGTTTTGACCAATTGTTAATAGGGGGCTCTCACATCAGTAAAGATGTGAAGATAGTTGTTAGAGGACATGTCTGAGATTAAGGCAGTAATATCAGCTCCTAAATATCTGAGACCTCTTGATATAGGGATGACAGAAGGGAGATGCTTGTGAGTAAATATCATTAAGGGGCAAGAGATAAGATTTAGTCCAGTTAATTTTGTCACTGATCAAGGCTTGAAAATACTTGAACAGTTTTAACATTCAGGGCATATCAGATGGGGCATTACCTAAGTAAAGAAGAACATCATAAGTGTGCAAAGATATCATATGACTAGAATTTGAAACTAATTGGGGTTAGAAGCTGGAAATATAGGATGGCTACTGCAAGCAGTTCAAGAGATACATTGAAGAGTAAGGGAGACAAAGGACAGCCGTGCCTAGCTCCCATACTGATTGGGAAAGGACGCAATATACTTGAATTAGGCAGAAGAAAATGAGATTTTCTAACATAATTAAAAAATATTCAAAGTATTTAATATACCAAATAACTGCAGTATGTGATACATTCTTTATCTCCTTATGTGGTATGATTAACATAATAATTTAGGCATGTGTCATAGTTCATCTCTGCTACATTTACTTTAAAAGCTTTGATTTATACCTTAATGAGTAATTCTTCTACTTGTTTTCTTGATGTGCATGAGCCTTAATATATAATTGTATTAAGTATTTACTGTACATTATTACAGACTTTGATATGCTGGCTGTGTTTCCCCCATTCTATGTATTTCACTTTAGAAATATTTCATTTGAATTTGGTCTGCCATTGATCTGAACCCTCTTTGTTATTTCACTAAGTATTGGGGCAATTCTGTTTTTTTGCCTCCTGTTTTTTTAAAAAAACTCTACCATGCTGAATGGCTTGCCAGTGCGGTTTGTTTATGTGGTCTGTGTTATGAATTACATCATCACAGTAGGGGTTTAAATAATGAAGAACCTTATATGATACAGGCAAATAGCTTGTTGACATTCATTTCTCAAGTAAAAGCATTTTTGTTTTTTTGAGTCTGCAGTGAAAAATCAGTATCTCAAGACAAGCAACAACATTTAGATGGTAGATGGAACATAAATTAAATTTAATTGTCAGAGTAGTCAGGATACTTGAGCATAAAAGATTATGGACATAGCAACAGACCAATGTGTTACATTTATGGAGTTCATCATGTAGGTAGGATCTTATAGAATGCCTGAGAGGTCAAGGGTAACTAGTTGGTTTAGGTCAGTAGAACAGTCACTTTTTGTTGTCCAAAATACTGTGAAGTTTGCCTATGAATATTCTTAGTTGGAATTTTCAGTTTTTGTTTTTCTTTTCCCCATGATCAAGTTTCCCTGTCTTTTGTTAGATGGATCGTGATTCTAATGACTTCAACTGCATTTTAATCATAAGATTTCTGTATTAATGTTTTATCTAAATGTGTTCTTATATATGTAAACATGGTTTGCTTATAAAACGTTTTATTTTACCATTTTTTTTATTTGTGAATCTGAAGTAAACCTATTATCTGTAAAAAGTGATATGAAACAATAATAGAATTGAGTAAAATATTATTAAGCTCAAGTTTCATTAAGTTTGTAATGAAAATAAGAGTAAAAAAAGGAATGGAATATTCAAAGAAAAAAATTATGTTAAGCAGACCATCAAATGGTTTTATTCATTATGTAAATAGAACAAAAAAGATTTTAGTCCATCAGCATAATCCACACCCACACCAGCTAATAAGGTATAGTGAGACTTTAAATTTGGGAAAGGAACAGTCATTCGCAAGGGTTACCCAAGCAAACAAAAAATTGTTACAGTACATGGAATTCTTTTTTACTTTATTTTTATAGCACCTTTCCATAGTGAAAACCACTAGTGCTGTTTACATGCAGATAATTATTCACTTACATATTTTTTAATGGTTTGTGTCCAAGAAAGGTTAACTGACTTGTGCAGGATCAGACAGTGAGTTGGAGGTGGGGAATGAATCAGCAAGATTGTGACTTAAAGTTCAATAGCTTAGTCATTAGGCTGTACTGCATATGTAAGTATTTAAGTGCACACCCTTAAACAGAGTGATTATTCCCCTCAAGGGGAGTATAGTTTTATTTTCTGAAATTAACATTTGTTATATTTTATCCATGCTTTAGCCATGTGAAGAAGTAACATGTTACAGTATTTAACTTTTAAAGTTAATGTTTTAAAATTTTTTTAAAACTAAATTTGATTAGTATTATCAAATAATAACCGTAAAATCAGTGATTATTATTTTATTTCATTAATTCCCTTTTTTGGTAATGTTTGTAACTAATGCTCATAGTGTAAGAACTAAAAAGCGCCCTTCCCCAAGATAACACATTTGACTAAGTGTATAGACTAGACTACCCACAGATCAGAAATATATAAAAAAAAATAGTCTAACATCATGATATACTGTATAGAGGATATGTGGCAATATCTTTATTTACTTAGTGTACTTCTACTTATTCCTAAGGTGCCAAAGTGGAAGTAAAATGTAGTCAAGACTTAAAGATAGGCTTTTGAAAAGGGTGAAACAAATTTTTAGTAACACATGTGAATCTTTTACATGGAATGAAAATTATTTTGATTTGGAACTTTTGGTATGATATGGACACCAGAGATTTTTTTTTTCTAGTAAACCTAAAACACCGTTTTGACTGCTCCTCACTTTTTCTTACGATGTTTTGTTAAAATGTGGAATAAGATGAAGATAAGGTAAACATGCCACAGTCTGGTCACCATGCTGCTGACAGCAGTGAAATTGGTTAGTGGTTCCAAGCAAGTACCAGTAATAGAGCCCGGACTCTGGTTTTGTGGAAACAGTTTTTAAGCTCCGGCTCCTTGTGAAAATGAACTGTTAACTGGGTTAGAAAATTAATTGACAGTGTTTTTTTCAAGTGCTGGGCTTTTATGAAAATGTGTTCTGGCCTTTTCTAGCCCAACTTAAGCAATGTGGAACAATGTTTTACTTTTGGATTTTTGTTTGATAATAAACAGTTTGTTTAGATACAGATATCAATGTTCTTAAGTCTGTCTGGTACACGAGCAGAAGGCCAGTCTTTTTGTATAGCAAACACAGGTGCTGAATTGTCAAATGACCATTATACAAAGATGAGCTGGCTCAGGTGACTGGTGTAGCAGTCCAGTACCACTGCTTAGATAGGATAAGGGACTTGGGGATGCCAAGCAAATACCTATTTTGATAATGAGTTCACACCTCTCCTTTTTTGAAATTCAGGGAAGGACAAAACCATTGTGTCTTAATAGACACTGTTTAAGACCTTAGTAATGAAGATGGCTAAAAGAAGGTGTTGTTGAAAAGCAGCATCTGTTACGGTGCCAATAGTAAAGACTATAAGTTGACACCAATGGTCAGGTTAAGCTGTCAAGTTAAAGTGAGTCATTAGGTACAGTATTAAAAAAGTGAGTCTCTGCATTTGACTAAAAATTCTGAAAGCTCAAAAAGAAGGCGGTTGTGTGGGTGGTTTAACAGAAACTTTGTGGGTGGAAGTACTTAGGTGAGGTCATGGAAACCAGCATTCATGAAACCTCAAAGAAGTTCTGGAAAACTAGCTGAAAACTTCAGATAGATGTCCAAAGTTTTTGCAGCAAAGAAGAAGAAACTTGACAATGGAGAGGGATATAAATACTGTATAAAAGGTGAAAGGAAAAGTCTGCAAAAATCCTAAATCCAACTGACTTGCCCTTTTCCAGGCATTGTTTGAAACATAGGCGGACATAGATAGATAGGTATTATTTTACTTTGTTTTATTCTATTGCCATAATATATCAGTTGCGTTAAATTTGATTTTGTGAACCGCATACATATTATTACATTTCAATACACAAAATATAAGGACAAAAGTAATTGTACTTCCCTAAAAGTTCCCAAACACCCAATTTAATAAAACATTCTTAGATATATACATCAAACTAGTATAAAAGACTCATAACATCAGGATGGGTAAGTATTATTATCAAATATGCTTGTTCTGGTCTTGATTAACTTAAGTCATTTACCAGACTGAAGAGTAAACAGAGTTTTGGCAGGGTCTGATGGGATATACTGTATATGATTGTAATTACTTTGTGTATCATGTATTACATAAGTGCACAATGGGGAGGTTGCAAGAAATGATTTTAGAAAATATACATACTGCTCACTGTGGAGACACGTTGTCTTTTGCAAAAGTATTCCCATACCAAATTGTGAAGTTGAATTTCGTAAAATGCGCAGCAATTGAACTTATTTATTTAATTTTTATTGATTTTAATTAGAGGCAAATAACTTTCCATAAATGGTTGTATAAAAAAACTGGACTCCTTGTTCACAAAGAGATGTACGAAAACCATATACTTTATTACAAGGACTGTATTGCCCAAACTAAATCTAACTATTATACTCACATTATTTCTTCCAATGAAGGCAACACCAAGTCATTGTTTTCACTGCTTAATAATATCACACAACCCCCAGTTTCTTTACCTTCTCACATTTACTCAACTGATTTTTGCAATTCCCTTATGTCCTTTTTTAATGAAAAAATCCAGAAGATATACCAGTCTTTTGGTACGGATTCCTCCAGTACTTCATTTGAATTTCACCCACCAACTCACTGATTTTCCTCTTTTCAGCTTCCTACTTTCTCAGAAATCTCAGATCTTGTATGTAAGTCTAAGCCATCCACCTTTCAACTGGACCCCCTCCCTACAGTTCTGGTCAAAGCCTGCCTCCCCTCTCTGGTCCCTCTTATCTCTGCTATAATCCACTCTTCTCTCACTACTGGTACTGTTCCTTCATCTTTTAAAACTGCTGCAATAACCCCAATACTGAAAAAAACCTGGTGCTGATCCGACTAATTTCAGTAATTTTCGTCCTATTTCTAATCTACCCTTCATTTCCAAAAAAATAAAAAAAATAGTGGGCATTCAACTTCATTCTCATTTATCTCAAAATAATCTGTATGAACAGTGCCAGTCTAATTTTTGTCCCCTCCACAGTACAGAAACGGCACTTATAAAAATTACTTACGACACTCCTTATGGCAGCTGATTCAGGTTTAATTACTATTCTCATCCTCCTTGATCTGAGTGCAGCCATTGACACTATTTGTCACACTACTCTTCTTAATAGATTATCTTCGATTGGCATTACCCACACTCCACTAGACTGGTTCAGATCCTACCTCTCAGGCCGCACACAGTTTGTTCAGCTTAAAACTTTCACATCCCAACCCACCGCTGTTACTTCAGGTGTGCCCCAGGGCTCTGTCCTGGGGCCCCTATTTTTCATTATTTACCTCCTTCCTCTCAGCAATATCTTTTGTAAATATAACATTAGCTTCCACTGTTATGCTGATGACACCCAGCTCTATCTCACTAGCAAAGCTACTGTTTCCTTTCCACCCTCTTCTTAAATTAAATAATGACAAAACTGAAGTTCTCCTCATTGGTACAAAATCAACATTATCCAAAACTGATCATTTTTCCTTTGTTATTGATAATTCCTCTGTCTCCCCTTCCCCACAGTTTAAGAGTCTGGGGGTCATCCTTGACAGTACTTTATCTTTTCAGTCCCTGCGTAACATTAATCGTATTCGACCCTCCCTCACTCCCCACACCACTGCTATCCTCGTTCATAGCCTTGTCATTTCTCATCTCGATTATTGCAATTTCCTTTTCTTTGGTCTTTACTAGAACCCCCTCTATTCGCCATATCACTTCCATTTTGCATCAGCTTCACTGGCTTCCAGTTAAGTTCCGTATTCAACTCAAAATTCTTCTGTTAACTTTTAAGGCTATCCACAACCTTGCTCCTCCATATCTATCTGACCTCCTCCATGTTGCCATTCCCTCCCGTGCCCTTAGATCCTCTTCCTCCATCCACTTGACTGTCCCCTTCGTCCATCTTACCACTATGGGGAGCAGAGCATACAGTTGCTCTGCTCCCCAGCTCTGGAACTCACTACCATCTGAGCTTAGAAATATTGAATATTTTCACTTTTCAAATCTAAACTTAAAACTCATTTGTTTAAGACTGCTTTTTCTCTTTGATTACAATTGCTCTGTCTGATTTTAATTTTTGTATTTTAGTTTTGTTCATAATGTGTGTTTTATCTATTGTTCAGTGTCCTTGAATGTTTAGAAAGGCACCTAAAAATAAATAAAATGTATTATTATAAAATCAAGTCAAACTTAACAAATCAAAATTCAACCCCTACCCAAGAGAAAGAGTGGACAGCCAACAACCAGAGCAAATATTTAAAAGCACCAAGGAAAAAAGAATATCTTTTTCCCCAATGTAGAAGCTTATTCTAAAATGTTATTGATTAGATCCTGCCATATTTTAAAAATGTTTTGAACAGGTTCTCTAAGTAAGAATTAGATTTTTTTCCAATTGAAAAGGTTAAAATTGAGATAGGAAAGCACAGTCCAAATACAATAAACCTATGATATGATCTTAAGCAGTGCCAATAAATAAAATTTGGAAATGATGTAAACAGTTTGCATGGAGATTGAAAAAGCATATTATAGTACATTTCTAAAGCTTACAATGTAAATAGGTAGTTACTTTGTGGTTGCCAAAATGTACATATATTCAATGGAAGAAATTTCAATATAATAATTGAAATTTAACCAAAAAAAAAGGTTGGCCGAAAAGGAAATAGAATGTATAGTTACAGCAGATATCGCATTACAAATGGACCAAGTTCCATGCTGCAAGCAGAATCTTCTTTGCCTTTCCAGAACGCAGTATGGCTCATGATTGTGTTTCAAAAGGATGTTGGGATCAGTCTTCTGCTTCATCCAGAGAACTAAAAATGTAAAACTACTTTCAGTTTGGCAGAGTACATGAGGCTGTGTCTGTTTTCAGCTCTGTGTAGGCACTATTTAATTTTGTAGAATGTGTCGCGTTTAGCAGCTTTTGCATGGGAGAAATCTAGGAAAATACAAATGTGGTTATTTTCAGTCTGAGAAGCAACATTAAGTTTTGTTTAACCTGTAGTTTGGCTTCTTGGTTTTGAGGCATTCAATCCACATACATTGTAGGCTGCTGAGTCCCAGTGTCCGATTTGAAGTCCTCTCCAGTCATTTTAGAAAAGGTTCAGCTATGAATTTCTCTGGGTTTGGACTTTGAAGTTTTTCTAGGAGACATTCGATTTCTAATGTTGTTTCTTCTATATTTATCTTTCACCACGGCCATTTAGTCAATGAGCACTTTGCATTCTGATTTTGCAGCTGTTGCTTTTTCGTCAGTGGTGGATGTCGATTGTTCAGCTATTTCAATACGAGTCATAAACATGTGCTTAACATCTTCAACCTGAGCAGCAAGTGCTCTAATTTTACTCTCTAACTTAACTTGTATTTTCCTGTATTTTTCATTAGTTTTTTCTATACTTTCTGTAGGGGTTATAATAAACTTAGCACTTAAACATATTTCCACTTCGTTTATATCCTGAAGCCATTTCTCATTTTTCTTGTTTAGGTCCTTTATTTCTTTCTTTATATCTCTTATATCTTTCTTTATATAACTCTTTATATCATTTATGTCACCCCAGCACCTCTTCCTTTTCTTTAATGAGCTCTTTCTTTGTTGCTCATGCTTATTTATACTTGCGTGTAATGTAATCTTCTTGGGATGAGTAAATACAGGATACCTTGGCATGACAGTAAAAAATAAAAGAGTAAAATAACACAGCTGCTAGTTGAGATCTGTCTAGACCTCCATCTCCTACAACTGACGAGACCAACTCCCATGAAACTTATTTAATGGAGGAAGGAAGCAAAACCTCTATTGTAATAAGCTTTATTGACCATGAGAGATTTGTTGACCTCTCATTTTAGAGTGCTGTAAGTGGTGGTGGCCAGGAACCATAAATGTTCAACTAACTTTTACAACCTGTCAGCTGGTGTGTTAAAAGGTAAGAATAAACTTTGATTAAAGTCTACCATCAATTCTTTTGTTTTCATGACTTTCAATTCTAGATTATTGAGGAAGGGTAGGGGGAATGGAAAAAGAGCAGATTACTCCTTATCTATCGTTTTTACCCACACAGATCATAGGTGCCAACATAACGGCAAGCTTCTTAGCCCTAATACCTGGCAATAATGATATGAAACCTAGGTTAAAGCGGAATTATGAAAAAACACACTACATTTACTTTTAAATTACAAAATGTCCTCAAACATTCAAAAGCAGTACCTGTCTCTATCCAAACATTGAATTTTGTAATCTGGAATATCAGAGGTTTCAATCACAACCTAAAAAGAAATGGTAATCTCCCACCTAAGTGGCCTAAATGCTAAGGTGGTATTTTTTATAAGAGACTTAGTTAACAAATAAGGACCAACTCAAATTTTTCACTCCAGCTATAGAAAGAAAGCCAAAAGTGAGTGAATCTTAGTACATAAGGTAGTCTCATTTATGGCATGAGATATAGCATTAGATCTTAATGGAAGCTATGTCATTTTGATGGGTATGTTTTTCATATCTAAAATAATTTTAATAAATACTATAGTTATGCACCTAATGTGGATGATAGCGATTTTATCCAAAATGAATTTGTATCAATTGTCAATTTAAGCACTCATAAAATTATAATGACCTGAGCTTGAATCCCTATGCACAGCATAATCATTTTGTAGCTTGCATCTTAACCACCTATCATTAGCAGATGTGAACTTTACAGAGTTAATCTGCAAACAAATTTTTATAGACTAATGCATTCTCAGAGGTTTTCCACAGGAATACTTTGGGAAGCTCTAAAAGCATTTTTAAGAGCACAGAAGAGTTAATCAGCGAGTTCTCCAGTATAGATCAAGAATACACCAGGGGCCTCATGTGTAAACGGTGCGTACGCACAAAAATGTTGCGTAAGAACGTTTCCACGTTCAAATTGCGATGTATAAAACCTAAACTTGGCGTAAAGCCACGCACATTTCCACGGTAGCTCATATCCTGTCGTACGCAAGTTCTCTGCTCGGTTTTGCAAACTAGCGGCACCCAGCGTCAAAGCAGTGCTTCTGTTCCAGTGTGGTTATCCTTTCTTTTTTATATCCACATCCCTGACGTAGCTTTATAAATACACTGAAATTAACCGCATATTGTTTATTAGTTTAATGCATCTGATTGTAATTAACCTGTAACAATATAATGGTCCACAGAATTGTCAAACTGTTCCAAATACCATAACTGCTTTAGCGTTGTTACTCTCACTGCACCTACTTCTTCTTCTTTCAGCTGCTCCCATTAGGGGTTGCCACATCAGATCATCTTTTTCCATATTACTCTCACTGCACCACTCGGAGTATTTATATCACTGTATCTGAGTGTGAATCACAGCTGTACAGCAGCTGATTGGAAAGAGAATTATCGGTATACAGCATCAAGCACACGCTGCCTCAGCCATTCGCTATTTGAACTGCTGTCATCCGACAAACCCCTTCAGAGTCTTTCCAGTACTGATCTCGCGGTTCACAAACAGTTTCATCCCAAGACCTCTAAACGCACTCAATCAGACCATCAAGTGCTCCTTGTAGAACTGTTTGTACTTATAAATACAATTACCCCACTGTTAACTTGTGATACAGTCATTATATTGCACAACGTGAGCCACTTTATAAAGCGCATATTTACATATGATGATGATATCATTTTTAAGATGAAATGCAGCAAAATATGCTTATTATATTATACAGATAAAACTTTAACTTTAACTACACAGTGCCGCAGCGCTAGCGAGGAGCTGGAGCTTCGCTCATGGATTGTTCCTGCCTCGTGCTGTATTCTTGCTGTGGCTGACGCGACACTGGAAGGATAGATGGATAGAATAATTAAACATGTATTACGAAGATATTTCAATGTTCCTTAAAAGTTTTGAAGAATCGGCGTTCTAAGCTTACAGATGGCTTAATGTCTATTACAGAGCTGATTGTGTGGCGATTGGGTATTTCGAGAAAGAAAGGTAAGGCCAGGAATTGGGGGTAAGTACGTTTGAAAGAGACAGTACTTCTGTAATAAAGTATTTCATCAAAGTTCGCGCATGGCGCAGCAAGCATCTTGCGTGAGACATGAACAATCACTGCGCCACCATGTTCCCATGTTTAATAACATGTTTTAACACCTATCATCATGAAAATGATATCACGTATACTTCTCAGTATTTTAATTATTGAGAGAGCTGTAATATTACAAATGTAATGGATTCTGTGTCCTGTCGGAGGAAGAGAAAGCCCAGAAGCACGCAGTGATTCACACACATAGAAGATCAAATAGAAAACAAAGCATTTAACGTGCTACTTTAGATAGGATGGGATTTGAGAAACTAGTAAATTAAAAGATTTTGAGATTAAGTTTTTTTGATGTTCTACTTTAATGACAAAATAAACTACGTGATTAAAGTGGAAATTTCGAGATTAAAGTTGACATTTCATGCTTTTTTCACACTGTGTGCCTTTTTTTTTTCTCTGTACCCTAATAAGCTTTCATATGACACTCAGACGGTGGGCTACGACTCGCCTTTTCACTGCGACTTTGATATGTGACAACATCTTTTTTATTTCAGACACTGTGTGACATTATGAACTTGAGTTTCGAGTTTCTCCGACACTCTATGTGACTCGATCAACTTCCTTTTGTTGTTTATACCACTGTTTAAACCAACAAATAATAAGTTTTTCCTTGCTTCCACTTGGTATTCGCTGAAATTCTTCTATTTTCCCTCGTACTTTTGCCACTGTCTTTTCACAGAAGGCTGAGCTTAAAGGCTATTTATATTGTTTTGCATATTCAAAGTGGCATAATTCTGGGAGGAGTTGGGGCGGGACAGCAGGCGCGTGCACGTGCGTTAATTTTCACGCTGACCAGGATTTATGTAGCGGAAGAATGTGAAAGCTGGTGTGCGCACAGATTTATGCATCTGGATTTTTTTGTGCGTAAGCACTTTTCCGCTTTTGTGCTTATGTCATGTTATAGTGCGAATTCTATGCATGAAGCCCCAGGTCTCCAAATTGGGTACTTTATAGAAAAAACAATCTCTATAATGAGAATTTAACTTCTTGACAACAAAAGAACAACTAATCTTTAAATTGTGACATCATTATTATGAACAAGAAGCAAATTCACAAGCAGGGTGTTTGCCATGTAATAACAGAAACTACCAACGAGCATCTCAACTTCTTCTTCTTTTTTCGGCTGTTCCCGTTAGTGGTTTCCACAGCGGATCATCTTTTTCTATATCTTCCTGTTTTCTGCATCTTGCTCTGTCACACCCATCACCTGCATGTTCTCTCTCACAACATCCATAAACCTTCTCTTAGGCCTTCCTCTTTTCCTCTTGCCTGGCAACTCTATCTTTAATATCCTTTTCCCAATATACTCAGCATCTCTCCTCTTCACATGTCCAAACCAACGCAATCTCACCTCTCTGACTTTGTCTCCCAACCGTCCAACCTGAGCCGACCCTCTAATGTTCTCATTTCTAGTCCTGTCCATCCTCATCTCACCCAATCTTCCCTTTCCCTCTTGCTGATAACCATCTGTCACAAGTTACTTCTGGCCATCTTCTACACCCTGCCTGCACTCTTTTTCACCTCTCCTCCACAATCCCTGTTACTCTGTACTGTTGATCCCAAGTATTTGAACTCATCCATCTTCGTCAACTCTACTCCCTGCATCCTCACCATTGCACTGACCTTCCTCTCATTCACACACGCATTCAGTCTTGTTCCTACTGACCTTCATTCCTCTCCTCTCTAGAGCATACCTCCACTTCTTCAGGGTCTCCTCAACCTGCTCCTTACTCTCGCTACAGATCACAATGTCATCAGCAAACATCATAGTCCAAGGGGACTCCTGTCTAATCTCATCTCTCAACCTGTCCATCAGCATTGCAAATAAGAACGGGCTCAGAGCCGATCCCTGATGCCATGTGACCTCCTCGTTGAATGCATGTGTCACTCCTACCGCAGACCTCACCACTGTCACACTTCCCCCGTACATATCTTGTACCACTCTTACATACTTCTCTGCCACTCCCGACTTCCTCATACAATACCACAGCTCCTCTCGAAGCACCCTGTCACATGGTTTCTTCAGGTCCACAAAGACATAATGTAACTCCTTCTGGCCCTCTCTATACTTCTCTATCAACACCCTCAGAGCAAACATTGCATCTGTAGTGCTCTTTCCTGGCATGAAACCATACTGCTGCTCACTAATCATCGCCTTCCTTTTTAACCTAACTTCCACTACTCTATCCCATAACTTCATGCTGTGGCTCATCAATTTTATCCCCCTGTAGTTACTACAGCCCTGCACATCCCCCTTATTCTTAAAAATTGGTACCAGTATACTTCTTCTCCACTCCTCAGTCATCCTCTCACTATCCAAGATTCCATTAAACAATCTGGTTAAAAAGTCCACTGCCATCTCTCCTAAACACCTCCGTGCTTCCACAGGTATGTCATCTGGGCCAACAGCCTTTCCATTCTTCATCCTCTTCATAGCTTACTTCCTCCTTGCTAATCCGTTGCACTTCCTGATTCACTATCTTCACATCATCCAACCTTCTCTCTCTATCATTCTCTTCATTCATCAGCCTCTCAAAGTATTCTTTCCATCTGCTCAACACACCCTCCATGCTTGTATGTTTCCATCTTTATCCTTTATGACCCTAGCCTGCTGCACATTTTTCCAAGCTTGTTCCCGGTACAGGTCCTTTTCTCCCTCCTTAGTGTCCAACCTCTCATACAACTCATCATACGCCTTTTCTTTAGCCTTCACCACCTCTGTCTTCATCTTATCTCCTTGTACTCTTGTCTACTTTCTGCATCTCTCTGACTATCCCACTTCTTCTTTGCCATCCTCTTCCTCTGTATACTTTCCTGTACTTCCCCATTCTACCACCAGGTTTCTTTTTCCTCCTTCTTCTGTTCAGATGTCATGCCAAGCACCCTTCTTGCTGTCACCCTTACTGCTTCTGCTGTAGTTGCCCAGCTGTCTGGTAACTCTTCATTGCCACTCAGTGCCTGTCTTACCTCCTCCCTAAACTCAACCTTGCAGTCTTACTTTTTCAACTTCCAGCATTTGATCCTTGGCTCTGCCCTCACTCTCTTCCTCTTCTTGATCTCCAACGTCATCCTACAGACCACCATCCTATGCTGTCTAACTATACTTTCCCCTGCCACCACTTTGCAGTCTTCAATCTCCTTCAGATCAACTCTTCTGCATAGGATATAATCTACCTGTGTGCATCTTCCTCCACTCTTGTATGTCACCCTATGTTCCTCCCTTTTCTTTAAATACATATTCACCTCAGCCATGCACATCCTTTTTGCAAAATCCACTATCATCTGATCTTCTTCATTCCTCTCCTTGACACCATGCCTACCCATCACCTCCTCATTTCCTCTGTTCCCTTCCCCCACATGTCCATTGAAATCTGCTCCAATCATTACTTTCCGTCCCTTGGGTACACTGTCCAGCACTTCATCCAACTCACTCCAGAAATCTTCTTTCTCATCCATTGCACATCCAAATTGTGGGGCATATGTTCTAACAACATTCATCATCACACCTCCAATTTCCAGCTTCATAATCATTACTCTGGCACTGTTTTCACTTCCAAAACACTTTTGACTTACCGTTCGTTCAGAATAACCCCTAACCTATTTCTCCTCCCATCCACACCATGATAGAACAATTTGAATCCTTATCCAATCCACCTGGCCTTACTCCCCTTCCATTTAGTCACTTGCACGCACAATATATCAGCCTTCCTTCTTTCCATCATATCGACCAACTCTCTCTCCTTACCAGTCATACATTCAAAATTCCAACCCTCAGTTCCACTCTCTTTACCTTCCTCCTCTCCTGTTTCCTCTGGACATGTCTCCCCCCTCTTTTTTCCTTCTTTGTCCAACTTGCATTGCAATTTGCATTCCCCAAGTGTTTCAACAGTGAGCGCAAGATGTACTTGTTAACATTATTATATTTGTGGAGTGAGGTAAAGTGGAGAGTGATAGTGAGGAAATTTAGCTGTTTATTGTAAAGACACTGACAAACAATTGCAGACCCAGTGATGGCCTGACTTCCTATCTGAAATTGTCTAAAACAATTATTAAAATGGCATACTGGTGCATGGTTGAATATTCTACAAAAAAAGCAATTGTGTAGCTGAGAAGGAAGACCTAGACCAAAGAAGAAAATCCACTTATTAATTTGTAACCGTGAGCTAATATTTACAACAGTTACATTCCAATTTAGCCAGTTTTAGAAAGGACATCATGACAGTACACAGTAACAGTAGAAAGACGTGTAGCTCAGCTTTAAAAGCAATAAGATAGCTCATGCTTTCCCTAATATGCTAGAGACACATAACTATGCAGAAAAAGACAAATGACAAATCCCCAAAGAAATTATCTAACAGTATTTCAGAACAGCAGTACCTATGGGGTACCTACTCCTGATTCAGAATGTAATAAAATACTTAACCAAAAAAAAAAAAAAAAACTTCTGACAACTTTCAGCAAACAAGTGTAAACTAAGCTGTTGGGTATTTGACTTGCAAAAATCAAAGATTTTACTACAAAATAAAAGTGATTCTGGTATGATTTGTAAAATAGAACTTCCATCATGCATTAATCTATTCATTGTTATATAGTTTAATTAAATATTATTTTTGTATTTACTTATTTTAAATATCAAAAATACTAAGTCATGTATATATTAATTGCACTAGTATCTGTTAATTTTTGTGACACCATTTACCAAGAATTGTGAAATACCCTGCATCATAACCTAATCATACACTGCAGTAGTTTACTGGTACATTGAATATTAAATGGTGCTGACTGGAATTACTTGCTTAGTGTGAATGATAAGGTTTATTATTCAATTTACAGCAATTTATTTAGGGTTGAACACATCAACAATTTCAATATTTATATTTTCTTAGTGCTACTTTTGGGTAAATTATCTACTATGACAGGGAGATAGTAAAAGTTAGACAGAAGTCACTAGTGACTGCTGGGTTTAACCAGGATCCATGATAATATGGATAAATACAGAAGTGTGCTGGGAGAGATAATCTACTTTTTAAGTGACCTATACAAATTGTCTCAAATGTGTATGGGGACTAATACATTTAGGGGATTGTTTCCATGACTGAACCCTTAACCTTGCTACCTTTCATATTCTAAGCTAAGTAGGGCAATTCTAATGTGATTAGATCAATAACTAAAGTTTAATTGGAAATTGAATCATCCAAAATAAAGTGTAATTTTTTAGTGTTATAATTTAATGACCCTAAACCATGTAGGAATAAGTGTAGGTACATGAGTATGCCCTGAGGTTGACTGACACCCCATCCTAAGTTAGTTCCCACCAAAATGCTGTAGGTTCTAGCCCTTAAAGACTTAAAGTACATTAGCAAGGTTTGATGATGAATGGATAAATTCTATTAAAATTAACCAGAGATACTGGTAAACCTGATTTCAGTGGTGTTTCGACATTTAAATTAATCAAAGGAAATGTTAACAATAACGTAATTGTTTACTTTGATATAAACCTCAGCACTGTTTTTGGGTTTTCAAGAAATTCATAACATAATTGGCAGAATGTAGTGCAATATGTGTGATACGTGGTATGAGTAGAACTTGTATTTTTTTTTTAGAAGTGACTAAGTTTTGTTTCATAGATTTATATGAATTCCTGCCAAATGTGGTGAAGTGTTTCCAAACCTCCCTTAAAAATTAGGTCATAACAAGCTATAGGACTCTGTCAAAAAGTAAACTGGTTTTCATAATGTGGCTAAAGTTTCCTGTTATAGACCCACTAGAATGTTTTTTCTATTTCACTCATTACCTGTACAATGTTTTTCCACACTATGTGCTAAAACACTTTATGTGTTCATTTTCTTAGCGGTAACATCTCTTTTGTCATTTAGATTTTTAGGAAATCATTTTATGGTAAAATCTATGTAATTTCCACTAAGTGAGTTATGGGTTAATGGAAAACTGAAATGTATGAACAATCTTTTGTGTAGATTTTTTTTACTTATTTTGTCTTAAATTCTGCTGTGCAATGTTGTAAAGGAAATCCCCACAAAAGAATTGTCACTAGTTTAAATTTTCGTTGGAACTACGTAATTTTGAGAAAGAGTGGTGAAAGATTAAATAGGAAGTATGTTGTACTTTAAACATATGTTTCAAAGGAAAGGAGAAAAGTAAAGAACATAAAATATATTTTGTCTCATGTTTACATATTTATACATCATTAGAATTATTCAAGAGTTTCATAACTGATATTTTATCCTTTTGCATTGTATTCAGAATAGCAGAGGAATACAACTTCTGATTCATTTTATATACATTTTCTTTCTGTTATTTTTTGTTCAAATAATTCTTGAAGATCTTTATGCTTTCTTCATGGATAACTAATGATTAGAATATGGTGTCAATTGATGGAAGTATTTTCTGGCTGTCTGTATAAGACTAGTAACTTAACTATTCTCTACACTTATGATCAAGAGCTGGCTTTAAATGAGTCAATGGGATTTGTACATAGAATTTAAAAAGAGTAAGATTTTGTAAATTTTAAGGGGAAATGGTTTATTGTGAGTTTACTAAAACTTGGTACCTACCTTTTAAAATGGACTTTTTTAAAGAAAGAGTGTGTTTTTTTCATAGTTCTACATTTGCCTGAACTTTACTTACTATGAGATTTTTTTTGGACTTCCTTATTTAGAGTCACTTTGAATTTACTGTGTATGTAATTGGTAAAGTAGGTTATTGGGTAACTGAATCATACTCATTCAGTTTTAACACTAATGCAAATAATGTTATTTTGTTTTTCTCAAATTCATAATTTGTACTATCCCAAAAATGCTGTTTTTGTTTTTTGCCTTCAAAGCACTTTTATTCATTCTACTTTAATTGCTTGACTGTGTGTACAGCTTTAACATATAACTTAAATGAGAACAGATTTGAAGGAACATTCAAGGGATATTAAATAAAAAATAAATCAAGGTTCTAAATGACAGCACTTTAGAAATTACAAAGGAAATAGTTATGGTTGATAGTAATGGAATGAAATAGCATTTTATTTTTACCACTATTCAGTGTAGCTACATTATGTTTACATATTAAAGTAGTAGATTCATTTAAAACAAAATTAAGAAAATTTATGTTTTGACTTTTTTAGTTTTGTACTTAGTGGACCGTAAACTACTAAAGTGATATCATTGATTCACATTGAGTTTGGAATTATGCTGAACAGAATGACTTATAATTCTTAACATATAGTTCTCTTAAATAGAACTAATGCTCTGAAAACCAACTAACAATAATCTTGGACGCCAATGATGGAAAAAAATATTTGTTAAAAAAAATAACATTTTTGGCTAGTGGTCATTTTTGCAAGTATAGAATGTGACTCTACTTTTATACTCTGGTGCAAATTCCCAATTGTAATTTATATTGATCTTACATTTGAATGATATTTAATAATCTATTTGTATGTGATAGATTGTTAACAAAAGGTTTGTGGTTAAGTTGCCCATGTAATTATCGTCATGATCATCATTCAGTATGTATTTTCAAGAAAATAAAAACTAATTGAGATAAATGACCTAAAATGAAAAGTAAAATAGAAAAGGTCAAAAGTTCATAAAATTAAACTTAAAATTAAATGGCCAGTGAAATTAGTACAGAAATGTAAAAAAAACCAAAACAATTTAGTAATAATATAGCTAAAAAAACCTTTGCCATTAATGTGGACTGAAGAAAAGCATCAGGAAAATTATAAGTTACAGTATTTTTAATTTGATTTGATGTACTTGTTACATGTTTTTATTTTTTACTTTTCATACCTGAGATTTTAATTATCTGGAAAACTTCTGACTTTTAGTTTTTTTTTCATTCTTGTTTTTAATATCTTCAACGGAAATGAGCAGCCTTGGTTACAAGTTTTGTTTTGCATTATTTTTTTCCTCATCTCTACCACCTAATAAGTCCAGCAGGCTAAAAACATAACTTTTTGTTTTAATATTTTTCTTGTCATTGTCAGTTTATTTCTGTAGGACCTTTCAATAGCCAAAGGCAGCCAAAGTGTTTTACAGCATAATGAAACACAATAATAAACTAAAATTTCTACATCAAAATAATAGACAGAATAACAGAAAGTAACAAGTTAGAAATTATATGCATGATGTAACATTCAGGAGCGTTCAACAATTAAGTTAACTGATATGAAAGTTGGAGCATTTCACATTTTTATTTACTTCATTCAGGAGTCAATTATCACATTTTTTGTTTATTTTGTTTATTGAGTCAAATAATAGATAGAAATAATAATAATAGAATGTAATTACGTTTATATACATTTTTTAACAGCACTTTACAATAAAGTTAAAAAAGGAGCACAAATAAACTTATGGTGGCTTTTATATAGACTGCATATTTCAGTTCAAGTAATGTAAAAATGGCATTGATTGATGTTTGTTAGCAGTAGAGAGTCTGTGACTAACTGTTGATCTGTTTTCTTAAACATAGCATTTTTGAATGTATACCCAATACAGAGCTCCAGATTGCAACAAAAATGGTTGCAAATGTGATGAAAAATAGGCTTTGGCGATTATCATTTCTACATAGTTCGCCAGTGGCAAATGACCACATTGAAACTTTAAACTAATATTGTAACAGATACAAAAGGAGATTGTTTTACTGTCAAGTGGAACTGCTATTAACATATGTGTTGGTACAGGGGGATGTGGGGGGAAACCCCTTGGAAATTCATGAGCTGCATTCCACTAAAGGTGGGTTTACACTTGACATATCAGTGAAAATTGCATCAGACTTGGAGACAAGGCACACGCAAAAATAATTTCAACTACAAAATTCCCAAATGGTGAATTTTAAATAAAGGCTGGTTATGCTTGTGCCAGAGTGACGAACAAAGGGCTGAATATGATGAAACAGGTCATCAAAACACATGTAGAACATTTGAAATGCATCATGTAGGTCCCCTGTTATCTGTACCCCAAGGAATTAAGTTTTCCGATTTGGTGCAGGCACAGCCAATATGATTATGGAGGATGCCATCATCTATATGCTACACCGATCCCTCTCTCACTTGGACAGAGGCAGTGGTGCTGTAAGAATTATGTTTCTAGACTTCTCTAGTGCCTTCAACACAATCCAACCTCTGCTCCTTAGGGACAAGCTGACAGAGATGGGATTAGATTCAAACCTAGTGGCATGGATCGTGGACTATCTTAAAGACAGACCTCAGTATGTACGTCTTGGGAACTGCACGTCTGACATTGTGGTCAGCAACACAGGAGCGCCACAGGGGACTGTACTTTCTCCGGTCCTGTTCAGCCTATATACATCAGACTTCCAATACAACTCGGAGTCCTGCCATGTGCAAAAGTTCGCTGATGACACTGCTATCGTGGGCTGCATCAGGAATGGGCTGGAGGAGGAGTATAGGGACCTAATCAATGACTTTGTTAAATGGTGCGACTCAAACCACCTACACCTGAACACCAGCAAAACCAAGGAGCTGGTGGTGGATTTTAGGAGGCCCAGACCCCTCATAGACCCAGTGATCATCAAAGGTGACTGTGTGCAGATGGTGCAGACCTATAAATACATGGGAGTGCAGCTGGATGATAAATTAGACTGGACTGCCAATACTGATGCGCTGTGCAAGAAAGGACAGAGCCGGTTATACTACCTTAGAAGGCTGGCGTCCTTCAACATCTGCAATAAGATGCTGCAGATGTTCTATCAGACAGTTGTGGCGAGCGCCCTCTTCTACGCAGTGGTGTGCTGGGGAGGCAGCATTAAGAGGAAAGACGCCTCACGCCTGGACAGACTGGTGAGGAAGGCAAGCTCTATTGTTGGCATGGAGCTGGACAGTTTAACAATTGTGGCAGAGCGAAGGGCGCTCAGCAGGCTCCTATCAATTATGGAGAATCCACTGCATCCACTTAATAGTATCATCTCCAGACAGAAGAGCAGCTTCAGCGACAGACTGCTGTCACTGTCCTGCTCCACTGACAGATTGAGGAGATCGTTCCTCCCCCAAACTATGCGACTCTTTAATTCCACCCGGGGGGGTAAACGTTAACATTTAACATTATACATATTTATTGTCTGTTTTTCTGTTTTTCACCTGCATTATTATCATTCTTTAATTTAATATTATTTATTGTATCAGTATGCTGCTGCTGAAGAATGTGAATTTCCCATTGGGATTAATAAAGTATCTATCTATCTATCTATCTATCTATCTATCTATCTATCTATCTATCTATCTATCTATCTATCTATCTATCTATCATGGATCACGTCATATTTGCACATTTCTCTTTTGATTTAATACAAAATGCCAGCCTGTCCTACAGTAACATACATGTGTAGCCGCCTCCCTGATGTTTTCTCATGCACAGTGATGTCATAAGTCTGTGTTTTAAGGTTGTGGGTATATTACAAGTTATTGTTGTTTTACTGGGGTGATCTGTGACTGAAGGCGGAGAGTAAACTTTTGGTATCGAAAATTGCCAGTTGTTACCTGTTTTATCAGTAATTTTTGCATGTGCACTACATGTTCGGTTACCAATAAATTATTCAACGGGAGCTAATCAAAAAAGACACATGGAAAATAAGATTTAGTAAAATACTAATAATAGTAATAATTATAATTAATGATTAATGATTTGACACCCAAGAACTTTGTACAAAGACATTTAAAAGTAAATGTACTAATCCACTTTCATGCCATGTGAGATGCCTTGCTGCTCAACATTTACTCAGGTAGTTTTTTTTTGTCCAAATTAAAATGTTCTTAGTTCTCAAGCCATGGAAATGACATCATTGTATTTGAAGGTTTGGTGTTCTTTTGCCCTAAATACAATAAAGTCAACTACAGAAATAAGTGGAAACCCTATTTGGGAAGTAGTGAAAGCACCAAATTGTGGAATAAGAGATTAAACAGGGAGCCAAACGTGTATTATTTTGTAAAGGACCTTATTTTTATGGAGTAAATAAAATATACTCAGGTAATGAATTACTATTAGTCCAGTGAAACACTGATATGTTTCAGTATTTTTTGTTTCTCCATACACTAACAAGATACACAGAATTAAACAGCACAATATACAATACATATCTCTATCACATCATTATGTATAGTAAACAGAGATATATAAAAACAGTATAGCAAAGCAGAATTGCTCTTATGCTCAGTAATACAGCATATTCTTTAACTCCTATATAAAATAAGCATAAACATAATTTATTTTGAATTGAGAAGTTTAGAAATTAGGACTGCAGTAGGAAAAAATGTTTCTATGTCTAGTAGTTTCTGCCTTTAGTAACTAGTAACGTTTCCTTGATGGTAATGACTAAAAGAAATGGTTTCGCAGGTGAATATAGTCTACACATGGCATGTTTCCTGAACGGTGATGCATACTGAGTAGCTCTGGTGTGATTGTATTAAATGCAGAAATAAAATCCACAGCTAAAATCTATAAGATATAGTAGAGATCCATGTTCACTGACCTGTTGGCACAGTAAACAAACTGAAGTGGGTAAAGAATAGAATTTGTGACAGATATTACATACTGAAGAATGAGATGTTAAAATAACTTAATTATTACTGAGGTCAGTGCAACAGGCCTGTAATCATTTAAACTGTAATTATTTTGCTTTTAGGCACAGTAATGATTATGGATTCTTTGAAACAGCCAGGAACCTTACATTGAGCCAAAGACTAATTGAAAATGTATTTAAATACAGAAGCTAACTGATTAGAACAATACTTTAGTGTAGATGGAGTGGAGCTTTATGAGATTTCTGTCTCTGAAAGAGCAAATAGGCTTCATGCTTGAAATTCTACAAGAGAAGGTACATTTGGACTGTAGGAGGGAGAACTCAGTTGGATTGATGTCCTGAGTGGTGGAAGGGTGTTTCTCAAACATGCAATAAAAACTGTTCAACTGGTCAGGTAGAGAGGGTTTAGACTGTGGCAGGGCAGGCTTGCATTTGTAACCAGAGATCACTTTTAAAACATTCCAGTCAGACAGGCAGATTTTTAGAAAATCATGGTTTTTCATTATTGTATTTCTTAATTGTTTCAGTTGAAATACAAATTTCCTTAAAAAAGCTTTTGTAAGAAATAACTGTGTTTGTGTATTTGTCTTATTCATCTGTGAATACCTTCCAAAGAATCCAGTCCATCCTGTAGTTTTTCCTCAACTTTACTGGTTCTTTAATGCACTGTCCTAATTTCTGGTTTAGCTGATTTCAATTTCTGTCTGTATGAAGGGATAAGAAATATCCTGGCATGGTCAAAGTTGCCTAAAGGGGCCAGTGAAATGGCATGGAAAACATCAGAAATAGTGCTGTAACAGTGATCCAGAGTTTCCCCTCTGTAGTTGCACATTTCTCCAGCTGTTTGTATTTGAGAAACTCAAATACCAAGGTGAAAATTATTAAAGTAACAAAAGATAATAGATGATGAAAATAATTATCTGGCATCCGCAGTTAAGACTTGGTCAGCTAAAAGCTGCATGAGGTACTTGATTGAAGCAGCATATAAACTTCGATTAGAATGACACATGTGAATTCTCTCTGCATGTAAAACAGTTTGTAATTAATTGTTAGAAATTCAGGCACTTTAATATCTGTGCACTATGAATTGTTCATAAGGAAACTCTTTGCCACCTTTATGACGAAGACTGATGCCTCTTTGCAAATTAAATCATTTAGCAAAGTCTCAGTAAAACAAAACACTGAAGTGAGTGAATAATCATTTTCTAGAGCTTATAAGTAATTGAAGCTCATCCATTTTATTGCACAACGATTGGACATGTGAAAGAAACATACCTGGTAGTGATGGGCGAAAGTCATGTCTCCTGAAATGGAGGAGAGTCACAGCTCTGTGGCCTGCTTTCTTCTGCTGGTGCTGGTTGCACTCTAGCTGTGTCTCCCTCTACCTGCGTATTTAGCTCCAGTGTCATGTACACCTTTACACTGATGTCCTGCCACAGTAAGGTCAGATGTGTAGGTAAAAACTCCAACCTTGAAGTCAGAAAAACCAGTGAGAACCGGTTTGGCATTGAAAATCTTATGTGCAATAAATCAGTATGGGAATACATTTAAAAATAAACAATTTACAAATAAGTGACAAGACTTAACAGACAGTAACACCATGTTACCTTCCTTCAATGCCATCTTCAAGATACTTTATATACAGCTATAGCATTGCATTTAAATACAAATGTAGTCACTCATAGTGTTAAAAAATGTTGGTCATCGGTGATAAGGGTGGGAATGTGTGCATTGAATCACAATGCTCCTATTTTCAAGTCATATATTGTTTTAAAGTAATACAATGTAGCACTTTGTGATTCCTAGGTTTGAGTAAACTTTCTGTAAAAGGTTGAAAATACCTGCTATATCGCTGTTGCTTTATGGTACATATTTGTTACATTAGATCTATGACATATCAGCCTGTAGCTTTAAATTTGAAAGAGTAATATGATAAATTGCAAGTGAAAACACAAAGAGAATTGTATATAAAATAGTGTTAATATTTGTTACAATTTTCTGTACTTTTGTTTGATTCAGATGCTCAGGAGTGGAATCCTATTCCACCACCATTGGGTAGAAAGTAGGAAATAGCTTTGGGCAAGGTGCTAGTGCATCACTGGGATGGGAATTGCTACTGTATATCTGATAGGAAAAGATGTTAGTGCAGCAGTTACTTGTACATGTGCTTTAAAGCATGTTTAAAAAAACAACCAGTCATTTTCTATTGTGTAGATTCATCAGCTCTGCACATGCTAAAACAAATAAAATGTTTTGTTACTTCAGTTTCACTGAGCATAGATCCTCAGAATTTCACTTCTCAGGTAAAACCAGAATCCATATTACTAACCGAGAATGCTAAACCGGATGGACGCAGGGACATCCGGCCATGGGCCGTAGCCGCAAAAAGACGTACTGCGCAGGCGCCCCAAGAAATGAGGGGCCGCGAGAAGCGGATGAGGGGCCGCGAGAGGCGGACAAGACCACAGAAAAAAAGAGTCAAACGCAGGCAAAGCACGAAACCCATTGCACACGAAACTAGCACACAAAAAAAAAGAAGACGCTCGCGCACAACAGCAAGGCCCCCCCCCCCCCCCCCCCCCCTCCTACAGGCACCGGACGGGACACACACCAAGAGGGGGATTTAACAAGCCCATGGAACACAAAAAAAAAGAACACAAAACCACCCCACACACCCTACAAGCAACGGACGGGACACACAAAGTGGGGGATTCAACAAGCCCCTGGAACACAAACAGAAAGAAGACGCTCGCGCAACAACAATCCTCAACCCCCCCCCCCCCCCCCCCACACACATCAATAAGAAGTGACACCCAAAGCCACATATCTAAAGGAAACGTCCATATTAAACATACGTCATCTCAACACCTTCACACTAGGCAGCATAGGTGGATCTCCTTACAATAAAGCACTATTAACCGTTCAACTGCAGAAAAGGCTCCATATTAACAGTGAGTGCGATCCTCCTTATTACTTAACCATATTTCGCACGCTGAGGAACAAACAAGTCATGAATACACGGTCATGGGTACAAAACGATTCGGATCGGATAATGGGACCAAACACACGAACACGAATGAAACAACAAGATACATGGCGGAGCATACAACGCGCTTCGGAAACTCCGGGAGAAAAAATGTCTCGGATCAAAAAACGCAAAGCTCAAGTTACCCCGTTACAGAGACGTGCCCAAATGTACAGACGCAATGAACGTAGACGCATACAGCGCGCGTCTCAAAGTGCTGCATCGAAACAAGCACGATTTCAAAAGAAAGAGCTCGCGACTCAGACATACAAAAAAGGGAGCGAATAGACAGAATAAATGAACGAAGACGTGTACAACGCACATATGACCTGCCAGAAAAAAGCAAGCAGAAAGCTCAACTGACCGATATACAAAAACGGACAAGGCTCGATACAAACAATGCACGACGTAGACTGAAACGGACTTTTGGCAAAGCGGAGGCGAATCAATTAAAACTACAAAATAGCGCGTCACAAATAATGGACATGCAACAACGCGGCACTCAAACGCCACAAGCAAAACATGCCCGTCGCAGACATCAACGCAAGACAACGCCTTCAATAATGAGTCCACTATTGAGGAAAATTCATTGGGATTAATGAATGTCATTTGCAATCATTGTCATTCACTTAACTTCCCTGAAGAAACAACTGACAATACAAATAATGAATTTACACGTTGTTGTCAAAAGGATCAGATTAGACTGCCTCCTTTACATTCATATCCTGAATATCTACAGAAGCTTCTAACTAACGATGTGCCTTAAAATAAAAACTTTATGAACTGCATTAGATCCTACAATAGTTCATTTGCTTTTGCATCTACCGGAGTACATATCAGGCCACCAAAAGGCAATGGCCCATACTGCTTTCGCATATGTGGTTAACAAAACGCACTATATTATGTCCAAAAAATATTAATGTTAATCACATTAATAACCAGGTCATTTCATTATTTCCTGGAGAGACACGGCTCTTTCTAAGCTCTGACAAAGTTGACTCTGATGACAACAATGAACATCTGAATTTCCCCTTAGAATATTTGAACACTATTAACCCAGATGGATGACCACAACACAACCTTACCCTTAAAAACGGTGTTATTCAAGCAACAGTTCTTACAGAATCACATGCTAACAATACTGTTCTCATTCCTAGAATTGACCTTACGAGTTCTGACCTGGATTTACCTTTTACATTGAAACGCCGACAGTTCCCCATTAAACCGGACAAGGTTGGCATCTAACTCTCTGAACCCATTCAAAGACAAGACACCATCTTTACTACTAATGTTGTATACAAAGAAATATTCCAATAAAACATTACTCTATGCCAAACACTCTATTTTTTATTTATATAGGCATCATCCAAACCTGCACACTATTCTATATCTAATTCATACATCTCACTCTTTGTCATGCCCCAACGCCAGGGGTTGGCGAGCGAAGCGAGCAGGGGGCGGAGCCCCCTAGTAGAATAAGAATGTAGAAATTTGGAATGCCAGAGTTCAATTTGACAGCTTGTAAGCCATTGTATTTCTGAAACAGTTGTCACTTTCACTGAGTGCACATCTCCTTCTCTAGGACACAAGTTTTTATTAAGTAGTCCCAACACAAAAAAACAACTTGAGCAAAATGACTAGCTATGGTTTTAATATGTCCTTGCTAAGTAAAAGATACTGTAGGAGGAGAATAGGCATCCTGGCCAGGGAGGACATGGGTTAGTACCTAGACGGGAGGCCCGAGAGGAACAATGAACAGATTGGCCGGCTAGGTGGAAAGATAACTCTGTGTCCAGCTGGTATAAAATAATGGATGGACCAGCGGAGGCCAGAACTTGGGAGTTGGTTCCATCTGTCATGTGCTAGGTGGCAGTGGTTCTTATATGAGAACCCAGTCGGGACTCCTGTAAGGATGCTAGGGAATGGAGTCCAGAAGTGCAGCCCTGTAGGGGTCCTTACGGATCAGTAGAGGGCGCTGTCTGGACAGGACCATGCTACTTTGTCTATGGCCTGGAAGTGCTTCCTAGAGGAGACAGAATGGCACCAGAAGTATTCCCAAATCCGGCATAAAAGGTTGAGGTTGACAGCAGGCAAAACTCAGCGAAGGTGGAGAAGGAGGAAGAATTGTTGGTTTATTGTGTTCTATTGTATTATTGTGGCTTATTATTGGAGAGGTGATTGTGGAAAATGCTTTGGTAGAATAAAACTCCTTTATTTTATTCATGTAGTGTGTGCTGTATTACTGTGTCTGTAGTTTGGGGCTCTCTGGTGCTCCCCCTGTGGTCACAATATCTACATTAACACTAGAATCCCTGAAGCCTATGAAAACAGTTGTAATGTGGGCCACCTTAAATTCCTTGCACCTCTCCATCAGTGTCTTTGTTTTGCAAATGTGTCACTCAGCACAAGCAGTAAGCAGACTGCTATCCCATCCCCCACCGACGCAGATGTATTTCTCCCAGCTCAAATCTGTTTATCTGGGTGTGAGGTGCCTGGAGTTGTATAGGGTAAATAATATATTGTTATTTGGAATACATGCATTTCATGTGTGTTCTGTGTCTACAATGATCTGGATAAATGCAGGATGACAGGAAATGCAAGGCAAGAAATGTTGAACAGATAACTAAAACAGAAATGAGAATGAGCCACACAAAAAAATAAGATTTGGGGCAGCCACCTGTATATAATGGAATAAATGGTTACAAAGATGTACGTATATTGATCGGAGTCCATAACAGAACTGTCTTGTTGGCAAAAAGATGACATCATCACTGGGGCTGGAACTGGAAGTGGTGTCATTGAGACTGGAACTGGAAGTGACGTCATCAAGACCAGGCAGAATTTCCTGTAATTGGTCTGCAGAGGACTGAGAAAAGAGTTAGTGCACTCTGCCACCCCCTGGTTTGGCATGGAATTACTCTCATTCAGGCCCTTTAGCTGCTTCCCATGTGCACGTATGTGACACCATGTTATAGTAAAAATTAATAAAATGTTGATTTGAAACGTACAGGTATAATATGTGCAGACTGGAGTTCAAATATCAAACACTTTTACAAAAGGTATAACAAAATAACTGTGCTTTCATTCAAAAATATAACCAAAGAAAAAGAAATCATTCAACTTACATGTTGCTGTCAATGAGTTAAAAACCCAAGCCCAAATACCAATCGCTACAACATGGAAGTATCTGCTTGGCTGGTGCAGAGGTAAGAACTGCTGCCTTATAATCAAGAGGTTGTGGGTTCAAACCCCAGTTCTCCCCTATTTGAATTGTGAGCTCCTATTTTTAGTACTATTATATAATAAAAACATATTTGCTTTGAGTCTGTAACACCCGGGGTAAATTTTTGCTACTTGTATAACTTACCGTTTTTTTTTTTTTTTTCAGTCACGTTTGTGAACTTACCTCTCCCTCTTTGATTTGATGGCGTTTATCTCCATTCTTTTCACAAGAGCAGCAATGACCATGGTTGGTGCTGTGGTTGATGCCTGATTAGAACTATTTTTTGTACTGGCAATCAAACATACGATGCCCCGTAACCGTTATCAGACTATGATGTGGCATTTGCGCTTTGCCAACACAGACACCTGTGAAGAACATGTGAAAAACGACAGATTTGCTGCAATCTCGGAAATCCAGCAATGTTTTGTTGAGAACTGTGTTTTCAGTTACAACCCAGGGCAACATATTACTGTTGATGAGCAACTGTTTCCAACCAAGGTCCGTTATGCTTTCTTGCAATACATCTCATCCAAGCCTGACAAATTTGGCATAAAGTTTTGGATATTTGACAGATTTGAAGACAAAGCACATGTGCATTGCCACTCCTTATTAGGAAAAGATCCCAGTCATCCCTCAGGAATAAGACATTCTGAGACTGTGGTCAAAAAGCTTATGGAGCCGTTTCTGGACAAAGGCAGAACCGTAACAACAGACAACTTCTTCATGTTGCTTTCGCTGGCTAATAGACTGCTGCACCGCAACACCACTCTCCTTGGCACCATAAATAAAGTGGGACTTCCTCCTGCAGCTAAAGTCATTTCAGTATGCAAGCAACTCTTCACGCTAGCGTTTAGATCTGGCAGTGCCATGCTGACGGTGTATGCACCCAAAAAGAAGTCTGTCTGCATTCTCGGTACTATGTACCATAATGTGGAGACTGGGCAAGATCAGCAAAATAAACAATGTTCAAATGACATAGCGTTTTCAAATAATGATGTTTTCCTGCATGGATGTGTGTGTGTGTGTGTGTGCATTTGCAAGAGAGGTAGAGACAGATTTGATGTCATTCAAGGGGTTACTGGAATATAAAATAAACACTTTCATAAAGCTATAACGAAACAAGTATGCTTTTACTCAAGAATAAAACGGAATAACAAAAAATTCAAGTGACAACAAGATACCAAGAAGACATGATTCACCAGCGTATGTATGTCTGGTTATATCCCTTCAGTGATATCTTTTACAAGTACCAAAAATTTACACAGGGAGTAACAAACTCAAATCAAATATGTTTTTATTATATTATAGTAATAAAAATAATAATAGCAGGTCACTACTCAAAAGGGGGATAGTCCAGCCTCGAACCTGCAATCTCTTGACTATGAGGCAGCAGTTCTTTGCTCTGCACCACCGAAACAGATATGTTGATTTTGTGTCGATTGATATGTGGGCTTGGGTTTTTTACTCATTTGACAGTAACATGTAAATTGAATGATTTCTTTTTCTTTGGTTATATTCTTAAATTAAAGCGCACTTGTTTTGTTATACCTTTTGTGAAAATATTTATTTGATATTTGGACTTCAGTTTTCACACATTATACACTTCATGTCAGCATTTTGTCATTATTACTATAACATGAAAAAAAGTTTCTGTTTTAGTTATGTGTTCAACATTTCTTGCCTCACATTTCCTGTCATCCTACATTTACACAGATCATTGTTGACACAGAACACACATGAAATGTATGTATTCCAAATAACAATATATTATTTACCCTATGCAATTGCAGACACCTAACTCCCAGATAAACAGACTTGAGCTCTGAGAATTTAGTGTCTGACTTGTCTTCAACTGCCTTGCTAGTGCTGACTGACACATTTGCAAAACAAAGATGCTGAAGACAAGGTGCAAAGGAATTTAAGGTGGCCCAGCATTACAACTTTTTTTGAAGGCTTCAGGGAGTCTAGTGTTAATTAACAAAGGATGTTTAACACTAGAATTACCAGAGCCTACGAGAAAACTCATAGATCCATCCCATCTTAAATCACTTCTTAAATCCGTTCGCAGCTCTCCACCAGCGTCTTTTGTCTTCTAAATGTGCAGATAAAGACAAGCTGCAAGCAGCCGGCTATTCCATCCCCCCACCGACTTAGAACGTGCACGAACTTCTCCCAGCTCATGCCTTGATTGATTATCTGAGATTGAAGTGGAGTTTTAGAGTAGAAATAATAGATCGTTATTTGGAACACACGCATTTCATGTGTGTTCCATTTCTACAGTAATCTGTGTAAACACATTTTTAAAACAGAAACGTTTTTCATATTCTAGTAGTAAATGACAAAATGTAGGCATAAACTACAGTATATAATGTATGAAGCCTGAAGACCAAATATCAAAGAAACGCTTTCACAAAAAGTATAAATATAACAGAACAAGTGCACTTTTATTCAAAAATATAACTGCAGGAAGCATGCATGCATGCGACATTGACACATATTTACTATTACTGCTGCCGTGGCGCAACAGTATCAGCTGCTGACTGGGAATCAAAAGGTCATGAGTTTGATCCTGCACGACTCCCTTTCGAGAAGTGAACTGCTCTTATTCTTACTACTTTAGAATAACAAAACATGTTTGATTTCAGTCTGTAACAGCCAGTGTAATATATGATACAGTAATCCCTCCTCCATCGCGGGGGTTGCGTTCCAGAGCCACCCGCGAAATAAGAAAATCCGCGAAGTAGAAACCATATGTTTATATGGTTATTTTTATATTGTCATGCTTGGGTCACAGATTTGCGCAGAAACACAGGAGGTTGTAGAGAGATAAGAACGTTATTCAAACACTGCAAACAAACATTTGTCTCTTTTTCAAAAGTTTAAACTGTGCTCCATGACAAGACAGAGATGACAGTTCAGTCTCACAATTAAAAGAATGCAAACATATCTTCCTCTTCAAAGGAGCAAACAAATCAATAGTGCGGTTTGGCTTTTAAGTATGCGAAGCACCACGGCACAAAGCAGTTGAAGGCGGCAGCTCACACCCCCTCCGTCAGGAGCAGAGAGAGAGATAGAGAGAGACAGATAAAAAAATCAATACGTGCCCTTCGTGCTTTTAAGTATGCGAAGCACCGTTCAGCATGTCGTTTCAGGAAGCGGCTGCAGCTGCACAAAAGATAGCTACGTGAAGATAATCTTTCAGCATTTTTAGACGAGCGTCTGTATCGTCTAGGTGTGTGAACAGCCCCCCTGCTCACACCCCCCCTACATCAGCGCAAGAGAGAGAGAGAGAAAGTAAGTTGGGTAGCTTCTCAGCCATCTGCCAATAGCGTCCCTTGTATGAAATCAAATGGGCAAACCAACTGAGGAAGCATTTACCAGAAATTAAAAGACCCATTGTCCGCAGAAACCTGCGAAGCAGCGAAAAATCCGCGATATATATTTAAATATGCTTACATATAAAATCCGCGATGGAGTGAAGCCGCGAAAGGCGAAGCGCGATATAGCGAGGGATTACTGTACTTGTAAAAGTTAGCTTTGTCTTTTTTTTTTTATTCACTTTTCATTGTCTCAGTCGCGTTCAGGATCTTTCCCCTCCCCATCTGACACTGCTGTTTTCACATAAAGATGTGCTATTATGCAATAATATTTTTTAAACGAACAGCGTCAGATTGGGTGTGAATTTATACTGCCGCTGTTAGAGTCAGATCAGAAGCTGAATAAGCTGAATAAGCTCCTGTTCTGACTCTAAGTAAAAAGCATGAATTAATCAACAGAAATAACCGCAATTGACATTTTAAACTTAACGATTTACAGTGCATACCAATTTATAAATTTTATGTCCATTTGAGGTTAAAAAGAAAAAAAAAAAACACTTTCTCCCCAGCTGGGAATTGAACTCATGTCTTTGTGGCACAGTAGGGTTGCTGTACTCTGAGTCAGCAAATCTTAACGTTACGGCACGGAAGGTGTTGTATCGTTCTTGAACCTTTTGTGAAAGTGTTTATTTGATCTTTGGAATTCAGGCTTCACACATTCTATAGTTTATGCCTACATTTTGTAACATTTATTACTAAAATATGAAAAGGTTTCTGTTTTAACAATGTGCACAGATTACTGTAGAAATGGAACACACATGAAGTGCGTGTGTTCCAAATAATGATCTATTATTTCCACTCTAAAACTCCTGGGGGGTATTTTTTGTACGTGGATTACTCATTTAGCCGGATGTAATTGTTGACGATTTGGCATGATCCTGGATCTGTCGGTTTTTCGAAACTCTTGCTGGATGTGTTGTCATAGCAACACAGCCAAATCCTCAAACCTGCTCGGAGCAGGTTTGTTCGATGTAAACAAGGATTAGCTCACACACTTAATCAGTGTCCGTGCATGGAATTCATTAAGACATGGCTTCACCGTTCATGAATGAGCAACCAATTGATATCGGTGTGCAAATTATAAGAAGAGAATTTCATATAGAGAGGGTTTTGCGTGATCGGCAAGATCCTTTATTGCTCCCGGAGGAAATTCTTTTCGAAAGATACCGCTTTAGCCGAGGGGGAATATTATACCTCAAACATTTATTAGCACCTTATATTCAAAGTCAAACTCGGCGAAGTCGGCTCTCACAACCACACAGACAGTAGGCATTGCTTTGAGGTTTTTTGCAAGCGGCACTTTTTTTATATACTGTAGGCGATGTAGAAAATCTGTCTAAAAGTGCAGTTTGCCTGGCAATTCGTAAAGTCTGTTTGGCTCTGAAATATTTCCTTCGGGTTTTCATAGTGTTTCCTGAACGCCTGTGTGTGCAGACCATAAAAGAGGCGTTTCATGCCATTGCAGGTAGGTAATACACAGGCAAAAACACCCACAGTTCCATGAAGAACCTCACAATCAGCCTAACATTCTCATTACCCAGGATTTCCAAATGTGATTGGGGCACTGGATTGTACGCAGATCCAAATAATCAGACACAGTGTCTTCATCAAATATTTGACCTTCGTCAATATCTCGTTGGTCAGACACAGGTTCTAGGGATATGACAGTATCTGCAACTAACCCAACAAAAAAGAGGGCTATATGGAACATACATATGGCACACATCGATGATAAATATATGCAATGACCATCCTTTACCTGAAATGAAGTGACCACTGCATCCTGCCACTGATTCTGAGGAAGAGCTTTGCCCTGGAATGCCCTCAGAAACAGGGCGATTGGCATTTTGCTGGATAGCCAACTCGTTTGCAGGGGTTAGGTCCGAACCGCGTGGACCTTCACCTGTTTTTTGCTTGTCTTCCGTCTTATTAGCTTTAGAATTAATGTTTTTTTTATATTATATATGATTCTTTATGTCAGCAATTCTTTAAATAGTTATATACCAATATTTACCCATTTGAAGTATATTCTTGTACTTCACTTTAACCTGTTCCCATGTTCTCCTTGTGCTCACGTTTGATCTGGAATTATGACATATTAAATATGAATTTACATGCATATTTAATATATTAAATGTGAATTTCCCCTTGGGATTAATAAGTATCTATCTATCTATCTATCTATCTATCTATCTATCTATCTATCTATCTATCTATCTATCTATCTATCTATCTATCTATCTATCTATCTATCTATCTAATTAATCTGACACATAGGAAATGAATCACTGCTTTCAGTAAGTACAATGCACACTACTTAGCGTTTAATTTGTCGGCCACTTTTTGCCAACCGTCTTTTCTGGTTTGGGTTGCTTTTGCAGTGTTACCCCTTGTGCATATTAAATCTTGAAATTCTTCATGTCCTTCGAATAAAAGGTCTTGCTCAGCTTGTGTGAAAAAAAAATGTGCCCATTCTTTCGTCATTTTGTTACAGCCTATCAAAGACTTGCTGATCATGTTTTCTAGACTCAATATATATGGGCTTTTCACTCCACGCGGGCGGAGATCTATATAGATCTATATAGATCTAGCTCGACTAATCTACTACACGGCTGCGTTTGAAAAACCGACTTATCCCAGATGAGTTTTACTGGCATTAACTCATCCAAGATGAGGCATCTGATCTCGGATGATTTAAGCGACGTACGGAAAATACCTCCCAGCAGTTCAGTCACTCCCAGATAATCAAACAAGGCATGAGCTGGGAAAACTTAGTGAACGTTCTGCGACGGTGGGGGATGGAATAGCCGGCTGCTTGCTGCTCGTCTTAATCGGCACATTTAGAAGACAAAAGACGTTGGTGGAGAGGTGAGAACGGTTTTAAGGTGGGCCGGATCTACAAGTTTTTTTGTAGACTCTGGTAATTCTAGTGTTAAGATGTTTCTGGAGAGGAAATAGTACCTAGAAGTGTAGACTCGATTAATAACATTAAATAATGATCTCATAGCTGCATTCCACATAGGCATTAAGGCATCACTTTAATCTGAGATCACCCAATAAAGGTCACTAAAGTAGAAAGACATTATCCAGGATAAGCTCATTAGTGTATATAATGTTGCCATAGGATTCCTAGAGGATTCCAGAAAAAATAATGAGTATGAAATTTATTTCTTAATTAGAAAGGACTTTGATTGAAAATGTATTGTCTCAGTGACCTTTTTGATGATCTCATAGCCAGAATTAAATTTAATTAATATGGTGTAGGAACATAAACAAAATGTGTTAAATCATTGTTACAGAATGTACTTTATGAAATCATTTAAATAAAAGTTAAAAAATTTGATATAGTGTGAGTTTATTTTGGCTTACATTTCAAAAACTTGTTTAAAAACATCCACCCATCCTTCCACTGTGTAACACCATTTCATTTAATTGTTGGGCCACCTGGGAATGTAAAGCCTGGGATGGTGGCCTATATAAAAATAATCTTTAACATAATATAGATAAAATTTATCACTACAGATAATCTATATTTTTCTTTTCCAGCAGACAGCAGAGATCCTGAAATTCTTTCAGTTTTATTTTGCTTTAATAGTATTAAAGCTATAAGCTTGATTTTATTACTTTTTCTACTTTAAGTCCTGAAGTTTATTTTTCACTAAATTGACTTCTGTGCTTCCACATTAATCATGGCAACAGCTATGTTCCTGTAGCAGCTCACTTCAACAGCCATGGACACTGTGAGAAGGACTTTAAAGTAATAGTGCTTATGGGCAACTTCAGAACACAGCAAGAGAGAAAAGAATGGGAAGTGAAACTCATGCTAAAATGTAACACATTATGACATGGTTTAAATAGAGACAAGAGTTTTATGGCCAGATATGAGGATCGTTTGCATCTCTGGGACGGATGCAGACAACCTGACTACAGATCCACATTATACTCATCAAAAACTTCAAAAGACTGTTGGACAGTTATCTTATTAAAATTCTTGGCTATACATTGTTCTCCTCTCTTGCTAAATGAATCTTAGCCTGGAGAGGTCTATTCACTTTTTACATCTAAGATGTCTCACTTAAAGGTTTTCCAAGGTTTTCCAATGCTGTATCTATCCTAGTGTCTATATATCCATCCATCCATCCATCCATCCATCCTCTTCCACTTAGCCGAGATCGGGTCCCAGGGGCAGCAGCTTGAGCAAAGATGTCCAGACTTCCCTCTCCCCCGCCACTTCTTCTAGCTCTTCCGGGAGAATCCCAAGGCGTTCCCAGGCCAGCCGAGAGACATAGTCCCTCCAGCGTGTCCTAGGTCTTCCCTGGGGCCTCCTCCCGGTTAGACGTGCCCGGAACACCTCACCAGGGAAGCGTCCAGGAGGCATCCTGATCAGATGCCTGAGCCACCTCATCTGACTTCTCTCGATGTGGTGGAGAAGCGGCTGTACTCTGAGTCCCTCCCGGATGACTGAGCTTCTCACCCTATCTTTAAGGGAAAGCCCAGACACCCTACGGAGGAAACTCATTTCAGCCGCTTGTATTCGCGATTTTGTTCTTTCGGTCACTACCCATAGCTCATGACCATAGGTGAGGGTAGGAATGTAGATCGACCGGTAAATTGAGAGCTTTGTCTTGCGGCTCAGCTCCTTTTTCACCACGACAGACTGATGCAGAGCCTGCATCACTGCGGATGCCGCACCGATCCGCCTGTTGATCTCACGCTCCATTCTTCCCTCACTCGTGAACAAGATCACAAGATACTTGAACTCCTCCACTTGGGGCAGGATCTTGCTCCCAGCCCTAATAGGGCACTCCACCCTTTTTCGGCTGAGGACCATGGTCTCGGATTTGGAGGTGCTGATTCCCATCCCAGCCGCTTCACACTCAGCTGCGAACCGATCCAGAGAGAGCTGAAGATCACGGCCTGATAAAGCAAACAGGACAACATCATCTGCAAAAAGCAGTGACCCAATCCTGAGTCCACCAAACCGGACCCCCTCAACGCCCTGGCTGCACCTAGAAATTCTGTCCATAAAAGTTATGAACAGAATCGGTGACAAAGGGCAACCCTGGCGGAGTCCAACTCACTGGAAATGGGTTCGACTTACTGCCGGCAATGTGGACCAAGCTCTGACACCGATCGAACAGGGACTGATCAGCCCTTACCAAGGGGTCCGGTACCACATACTCTTGGAGTACCCCCCACAGGATTCCCCAAGGGACACGGTCGAACGCCTTTTCCAAGTCCACAAAAGACATGCAGACTGGTTGGGCAAACTCCCATGCACCCTCCAGGACCCTGCTAAGGGTGTAGAGCTGGTCCACTGTTCCATGACCAGGATGAAAACCACACTGTTCCTCCTGAATCCGAGGTGCGACTATCCGACGGACCCTCCTCTCCAGGACCCCTGAATAGACTTTTCCAGGGAGGCTGAGGAGTGTGATCCCTCTGTAGTTGGAACACACCCTCCAGTCCTCCTTCTTAAAAAGGGGGACCACCACCCCAGTCTGCCAATCCAGAGGCACTGTCCCTGATGTCCATGCGATGCTGCAGAGGTGTGTCAACCAAGACAGTCCTACAACATCCAGAGCCTTGAGGAACTCTGGGCGTATCTCATTCACCCTCGGGGCCCTGCCACCAAGTAGTTTTTTGACCACCTCGGTGACTTCAGTCAAAGAGATGGGGGAGTCCACCTCCGAGTCCCCAGGCTCTGCTTCCTCATTGGAAGGCATGTTAGTGGGATTGAGGAGGTCTTCGAAGTACTCCCCCCACCGACCTACAACATCCCGAGTCAAGGTCAGCAGTGCACCATCCCCACCACATACAGTGTTGATACTGCACTGCTTCCCTATCCTGAGACGCCGGATGGTGGACCAGAATCTCCTTGAAGCCATCCGAAAGTCGTTCTCCATGGCCTCCCCAAACTCCTCCCACACCCGAGTTTTTGCCTCAGCAACCACCAAAGCCGCATTCCGCTTGGCCTGCCAGTACCTATTAGCTGCCTCCAGAGTCCCACAGGACAAAAAGGTCCTGTAAGACTCCTTCTTCAGCTTGACGGCATCCCTCACAACCGGTGTCCACCAACGGGTTCGGGGATTGCCGCCACGACAGGCACCGACCATCTTACGGCTCCGGTCAGCCGCCTCAACAATAGAGGTATGGAACAAGGCCCATTCGGACTCAATGTCCCCCACCTCCCTCGGGATGTGGTTGAAGTTCTGCCGGAGGTGGGAGTTGAAGCTACTTCTGACAGGGGACTCTGCCAGACATTCCCAGCAGACCCTCACAACACGTTTGGGCCTACCAGGCCTGACCGGCATCCTCCCCCACCATCAAAGCCTACTCACCACCAGGTGGTGATCAGTTGACAGCTCTGCCCCTCTCTTCACCCGAGTATCCAAGACATGTGGCCACAGGTCCGACGACACGACCACAAAGTCGATCATCGAACTGAGGCCTAGGGTGTCCTGGTGCCAAGTGCACATATGAACACCCTTATGCTTGAACATGGTGTTTGTTATGGACAATCCGTGATGAGCACAGAAGTCCAATAACAAAACACCGCTTGGGTTCAGATCGGGGGGGCCATTCCTCCCAATCACGCCCTTCCAGGTCTCACTGTCATTGCCCACGTGAGCATTGAAGTCTCCCAGCAGAACGAGGGAGTCCCCAGAAGGTATGCCCTCTAGCACCCCCTCCAGGGACTCCAAAAAGGGTGGGTACTCCAAACTGCTGTTCGGCGCATACGCACAAACAACAGTTAGGACCCATCCCCCCACCCGAAGGCGGAGGGAGGCTACCCTCTTGTCCACCGGGGTAAACACCAATGAACAGGCTCCAAGTCGCGGGGCAATAAGTATGCCCACACCCGCTCGGCGCCTCTCACCGGGGGGCAATTCCAGAGTGGTAGAGAGTCCAGCCCCTCTCAAGGAGATTGGTTCCAGAGTCCAAGCTGTGCGTCGAGGTGAGTCCGACTATATCTAGCTGGAACCTCTTGACCTCATGCACTAGCTCAGGCTCCTTCCCCTTTAGAGAGGTGACATTCCACATGCCAAGAGCCAGTTTCTGTAGCTGAGGATCAGACCGCCAAGGTTCCCACCTTCGGCCACCACCCAGCTCACACTGCACCCGACCTCCTCGGCCCCTCCCATAGGTGGTGAGCCCATGGGAAGGGGGGACCCACGTTACCTCTTCGGGCTGTGCCCGGCTGAGCCCCATGGGTGCAGGCCCGGCCACCAGGTGCTTGCCATCGAGCCCCACCTCCAGGCCTGGCTCCTCAGGGGAGCCCCGGTGACCTGCATCCAGGCAAGGGAAAACATCGTCCAAAGTTTTGATTCATCATTGGAGGTTTGTTGAACCGCTCTTTGTCTCATCCCTCACCTAGGACCAGTTTGCCCTGGGTGGCCCTACCAGGGGCATAAAGCCCCGGACAACAGAACTCCTAGGATCATTGGGACACGCAAACCCCTTCACCACGATAAGGTGGTGGTTCAAGGAGGGGAGTGTCTATATAAACATGGTGAATTACAGTCTCTGTATTACATCTTCCCTGAAGAAGAAGCCTGAGTTGCCTCGAAAGCTTGCATATTGTAATCTTTTTAGTTAGCCAATAAAAGGTGTTATTTTTCTTGACTTCTCACTACATCCATAATGACTAACACAGTATAACACCATGGTACTTCTGTGCTTCATAATAGTAAAATAAATGCCCTGTTAGGCAGCTTGTTGATTCTGTTGTCTAGTGACACCTATAAGTGATAGCAACAAGAATTTAGCAAGACTTAATTAGTAATTGTAGTAAGATGTAAACAAAAAATATACTTTAGTGAAGGTACATGTAAAAAGGTTCATGTTGATAAAAAGAACATATATATATATGTATATGTATATATGTATATGTATATGTATGTATTTATATGTTGTGACAGATAGAGGGCGCTGTCGTCCTCTTGAACCCTCAGGCTTGACTCCAGACACCAGGTAAAAGTCCAAGTATAATTTATTTGAACAATAAACAGTGCACAAAGCACCCTCCACTCAAATTCCCAATACAATACTCAATAATCAATACACTAATCCTCCACTTCCAGACGCGTTGCCACCCTTCCACCCAGCTCAGCTCCACGCTCTGGTTTCTCACAGTCCTTTATATAGTCCGTGACCCGGAAGCTTTTCTCTCTCTCTGTCCATGTGAACATGAATACTTCTGGGTCAGATAAAAGCTCCTTTTCTTCAACCAGGAAGTGTATCATTCGCTCTGTCACCGTGACTAAGACGCACTTCCAGGTTATAGGTGAAACAAAAGTCTCTGGACCTTCCTGCAGTGTCCCATGGAGGTTCCCATGGTATCCAGTGGGGCTGTAATGAAAAACTCCACTGTCCATGATGCCCTGCTGGAACTCGGGGCACCTCTATGTTGCAGGCACGACTCCACCTGGTGACCTGGGGGTATTGGCCAGGATAAAAGGCCGGCCATGTCCCACAATGTAAAGTTGACTGACTGACACAGTCAAACAAAAACTCTGCTTTCCATTTAGCTATAAAACTGAAATTTGGCAGGATGGTGCATCTAGGGCAGTAGATATTCTCTAAGAAAGGACATTTCATCAACATATTAATATTTTGGGGTAAAACCTCTCACAAAAGAAAAACTAAATGCCAAAATCTCTAAAATGATTTGACTGATATGACTGAAATATGGTGATGTTGTAGAAAAAAGAAATTTAGCCAACTTATGTTTTTTTATTTGTTGATATTTGTACAGTTCTGTAGCAAGTGAGACATTCTAAAACACCATATTCCCTTTTTGCCACAGTGGACAGTGATTGCAAAGAGAAATGGGGTGTGTCAGAAGATGCAAATTATGGCTGTCTGCAGAAGCAAAATGTAAAGATGGGGAAAGTTCAGCATGTTTAGCAAGCATGCTGTGAAGTTTAGGTGCTTGCCAGGCGCAGTGGCTGTGAGTGTAACTAGTTTTACACAATTGATCCAGTAAAAAAGGTATTTAATATGTATTACCTCTTCCTCCTCCACCTTCATATTATCTGCACCCTTGTAGCAAATTATGAAGTGGGTGCTACAATTCTCATCAGCCAGTACACTGCTCAATGACAATTTCATCAGCACTCACTTTCACAAAGCAAGATTTGGGCTGATGGACAGGGGTAGCGTGATATGCTTGGCCCGGCTCGCACGCCATTTACTGTATATACAATATGTGACAATTAATCTGAGGTAAACTGATTGCACTAATTTTTTTTAATCAATGCAAAGCCAACACTGTGCAATACCAATCAATTAGTGTTAAGTGCTTTTTGAAGTTAATAAAATCAGATGAAAAAAATGCATTGCAAATTATCAAATGGAGGCATGGCACAGTTGAACAGAATGTAGCACAATTTTTTTGTACAGCTGATATAGATGCTGTTTTTCGGGATGCGATAAAAGAGAAGAAGGCAGTGCTTTTGAGTGAGTTAAAGTAATTAATAACTTGATTTTTTTGGTAGACATTTATTAAAACCCACTGTATATTGAGGCATTAATAATTTTAGGCTTTGATTCTAATGGAGAGTCAAGATTTTTGGCAGTTTTTAACTTTGATTGAATCAACTTTAAATCACCTTTGTAACATTATTGAATACCACTTTAATGCAGAGTTCTGTTATAGTCTCTTTTACTCCAGCACCACCAAGGTGTTCATACTGAATACCATTTCAATTAAAAAAATACTGCTTCCTGTAAAATTCTGTTCTGCAATTACCATCAACAAAAACCGAGTCATTAGGAAAAGCAGGAATTGATCTACAGGAGAAATGTTTCACTTATGGGGAACTGTATGTAGCATGTTCAATTATAAGCAGCTCAAGTGACCCAATAATCTTAGTCTCTCGTTAAAAAAATATACAAATATTGCATACAGAAAAGTATATGAATAGTTACATAGTGCTTATGATATATCCAGTAAACCAATGATACTATATTTGAGGCCCATTGTCTTATACTTTTTACTTGATGAATCTAGGATAATCTAGCAAGTTTAATATAAGGTAAGAGTGAGTGACTTTCTTATAGAAACTTCTGATAAAGATATATACTATGGGCCTGCAAACAGCTGTCTCTGAAGTGATACAATCTACAGTATTATTTGTTGCAGCAAACATGTTTTCCTTCCTTACAGACTTTAATAGATGTTTCCTCATCTCCATAAATTCTTTCATAAAATATCAGTTTTTTGAGTTTGGATTTAGAAATCTCCAATGGTCTAATAAGTTGTGATCAATTACAAACTATGTAACTGTTTTTGCAATGTTAGATCTTATAGCCCCTGTGACTGAAGACCTATCCAGATCTGGATTTAAAACACAAAGTCTGCGGCCATTATAATTTTTTGAGTGTTCACATTAGGAATCGATGCAAATACGTTTTGGATGAAGTCTCTATCAACATATTCATTCTTCTCACCAGTACATCATTGTTACTCAAGAATTGATTATTTCTTTATAGATAAGTTTTTGCCCTTGATCACTAGCCCAACCGCAGTCCATTAGCTCACTGAGTTGCAGGCAATTGGGGATGGTATGCCCTGGCTCATCCTACTCTAGAAACAGTGTGGTGTTGCTGTGCGCCTATCCTTTGGATGGGTAGCAGACTCCACATCGCGGTGAGAAGGCTCTAAGTTAGCAATATGCCACCTGTCGGTGTGTGGACCTTTCTGCATGCTCAGACTTGGCTGCCACTCTGTCATTCCACTGTGTGGAATGGCTTGCCTGTGAACTGGCTGGGCAAATTGCTCTACAACTTGTTGTGAGTCGTTGATATCTGTCCTTTGCCAGTGCCCTGCCTTACCCCAAAGATCATATGCCTGAGATCTTGTTGGCCACTCTGGGTCTAACCAGCCTTGCCTGCTGGTCCATGGAAACACAATACCTTTTTAGTAAATCAGCTTTAAGAGTGTCATGGTTGACGGCATCTTCAGTCTCTGTGTCATAATGGGTCCTTTGCGCTTCATACATCAGGAATTGCACCAATATGTTAGCCCACTCATCGCGCTCCCAATGGTGTCTTATAGATGTATGTTCAAAAATTAAGAGATGCGACTCTTTGTTCTTGTTCTTCTGTAACAACATCAGCACCTGAGAGGGAGCTGATCCTGTTGGCGGGTGATGCATGCTTGAGCCTGTGCTTCTACATCAGCAAGCTGGATTGTGGTTTCGCCAAATTGGACCATATGCCACTGAATCTCAACAGCCATGTTGTGTAGCAAAGAAGTCAGGTCTTGCTCTTCACTCATTTTCTGCAATAATCATGCCGACTATGCCAATGTAATAAGGGTGCAAAGGAGTCACAAAAAGGTTTAGGAATGGCAACCCTGTATAACTGGAAAAAATGCAGGAAAAAAAATAAAGAGGTCTTTACAGACAGGAGTCCAAAACAGAACTGACTAACATTTGGAAAGCTGCTCTACAAATATGACTGAACGGAGGAAGAGGTGGAGTCAGGGAGACCGGAACAGGAACTGACATGGCAGGAAGATGAGTTCTGGGTACTGGATATGACATCAGAGGGAGCTGGAAGTGACGTCAACAGGGGCCGGACAGGTGGTGATGTCATTAAGAGGCAGGGACTTCAGCTGGTCTGCAGAAGAACAAAAGGAGAAAGGATCAGGTAACAGCGTCAACCCCTGGCCCAGATGAGAAATAACACTTTTTGAGCCTGTAAACTGTCTCATATGCGCAGGTGTAACACCTTATGTATTTCTGAAAAACTCAACCCATGCTGATTTTAGATCATATTAAGTAGCTAGTGTATCTGCATTAACATTTTTTGAGCGTTTCACTTACAATTTACAATGAAAATAAAAATCATCGATGTTTATGTTTATACAAGAGAAAAGCAGAAAAGTGTATTATCTGTCTTATTAATGCTCTTGAAAACATGGAAAAGAAATTTTGAATTTTTTTTTCATTTAGTGTATTTCTCCATTAAATTTATTAGGGCATAATCTGATAATATGGGCTGTGTAAAACAGAATTTTTATTGAACATGAGTTATATTAATTAGTTAATTCATGTATTTGGTTACTTTTCAGTTATTAAAAAAAATCATTACCGTCTCCAACAGACATTTTCCAATTATATTTTGCCCCTCTTGATCCAAGTTTGGGACCATTACCAAACTGTTTTCCCCTTGGGATGATTATACAGAGTGATTTGGAAGCTTAATGTTTACAGGCATGTGATCAAATTATTTTATACAACAGTTATATGGCTTTTATAATTATGGATTTCTGCATATGGATTCCTTAAATCCAAATGGACTTGTGTTTGGTGTATGATATTGTAGAATGTTTGTAAAGGAAGAGTGGGCTGGTGACCTAGGTCAGCAAAACTGTGGCTATGCCTGTTAGAAAGGACTATGAACCTGTCAGTGTTTATTTTCTTCAGGATTCACTGTTAACTAGTGGTGGCCATTTCTTTTATTAGCCTCAAGTTATACAGTATATTTGCAATTTAACAACTTACAGTTCAACTTATTCATTTTCTTAAAAATTTTGCATAAAGTATTCCTTTTATCTTTTCATCATTGTTTTTGAGTTGTTGAAATTAACCTTTTTCAGCACAGTCAATAAAATAGCATAAGTACAATTATTTTATTGCAAATATTTTATTGCAGCAGTAGAGCTCTTGAATGCTTATGGATGCATGACATTGTGTTTTGTATCATTTCTGTTTTTAAGTATAAATTATCTAGGAACTCACAGAATGAGTGAATTAAATGAAGGTTAAATCCAGTATAGTTCACCACATCAAAGACTAAATGCCTGACCTGATGTGGCAGCTTGTGTGCTGCCTGCTATGGATCTGTGTTATTTAGTATATGATGATTCTCACATTTTTACATATGATACAATGTTATACCTGATTTTACCATTACACAGAAGACAATATCAGTCTGAGCAACACTGAGAGTGGTAACTGAGAGATCATTCCTGTATAGTGAGAAACTAGCTTGAGTTTACATAGCAGTGCATGAGATGCTGTTAACAACATTGTCTAATATACTGTAATCAATGCTAAGGGATCATGTTAAAATCATTCATTGAATATCTTAAACAGGTATTGTGTTTTAAGAAAACAAATATGGAATATAAAATATAGTAGGAGCACCTGATATAGTGATTCTGTAAGATTACCTTTATTGTGTTAATGTCTTGGATGACTTCAGGTATATTGTGGGTCAGTTGAGTTTATTTATCCTCCTATTTTCCTGGGTTAGGATTTAAGGAAACAGGTTTTATTGTGTAAGGTGGTAAGCAAATGCTAAAAAAAAACCCTAAGAGATCTTTTTTTTTTTTGTTCTTAAAAAAAAAACTTTATTGTAACTTAAACAATGAAGTAGTCTTAAGGAAAAAAATGACTCATTTTTCATTTGTCTTGTTTTATTTTTTTTTTCTGTAACTAAAACAAGTGATACATATGATCCCTAAACATTTTTTTTCCAAATAACCTCAGTGATTTTATTCAGTGTGTGGTTTTGCAAAAAAAAATGCCCTTTCCTTATAAAGGAAGTTCAAAATCTGCATAAACTGTCGTGGCTTTTTTAAAGCAATTTCTATATTATGGTATTATCGTGTGTGTATTAAAGAAGGCAGACAGAAAGCTTGAGGTTTGACTGCATGAGAAAAGCATCTGGGTATTATTACAGTCACTCAGGGTAATGAACTTTTTAGAGAGCGGCAGAGCGTGAGTGCATGATACTTAATATGTACAAGGTCTTCTGCAAACTCTCGACTGGAGACATATCTTCTGTGAGATGTCAAACATCACTCAATTGATAAATGTGTTTTTGATTGAGCTTAATGAGGTTAATTAATTATGTCTGCTTAATGACTAGATGTGACAAAGCAGCATCCTTGGAAACCCATATTGTAATAGTGCCTTCAACATGATAGCATAATGTATATAGTCATAAGCTTTTTCCAGATTCACAAAGTTCATGTAGACAGGATAAACAGCCATCCATGATTCCCTCATATACCTGTACAAGGATACAATTTTAGTCCAGAGTTCCATAGCCAGAAAGGAATCCACATTGCTTGTCTTGAATTTAGGGTTCAACTATTAGATGGAGTCTTTATTCCAATACCATAACACACGTTGTCCCAGTGAGGCTGAGGAGTGAAATCCCTCAATATATGGAACACAACCTCTTATCACCACTTTTAAAAAAAGACTTCCCACTCTGACAGCTTGGACATACCCTCCATTAAAGAGGTTTGTTAGCCAAAACACACCACCCCCACAGTAAGAAGTGCTTTCAGCCTTAATGGTCAGGTCTCATCCATTACTATAGGCTTTTAAAAATGGACCTTTTTAAATAAATTTTGTGGACTCAGCCATAGAAATGGGCGTAGTTCCAACCAGTGCTTTTGACACTGTCTCCCTTGAAGATGTTGTATCCTTTGGGATTAGGTGTCCCTAAGAGTACTCCTTACACCTTTCAACAATATTTACAGTTGAAGTTAACTTTGCTGAGAACAGCCTGCAAGATCTCCTAACTGCATTTATAGAGTTGCTGAATTGTTTGCTGCAACCTCCTAGGCCAGGTTTATACTTCACATGATGCGGATGGTACTTCTCTGCAAGCATTGTACTGTTTATACTTTACGTAAATCTGGAAGATTCCACCAGGTGGCAGTGTGAGATATCATAATGTTGAGAAAACGTTCGGCTTCTCTGTGTTGTGAATTGCCTGAAACACCCATTAAATTCCGAGGATACCTTGCCACAATATCTCTGAAAAGGTTGGATGTTTAATGATTAAATCCATCAATCCAGGGATGCACCCATTCCAACAAGCCTCAGGTGCGAGAAAAGCAATCTCTGGATGGGCCATCAGCTCATTGCAAGGTGAACACAAGCACTCACATACATTAGTGTCATTTTACCATCACCAAATCCCCAAACCTTTGTGGCTTTGGAAGGAAACTGGAACACATTGTGGAAACCCACCAGGAAAACATGGAAACTCCAGGCAGGGAACACAAGAGACGTGACTCCATGCGAGGCAGCAGCACTACCGCTCTGTCACTATGTCACCTCCACATGTGTAATTATTAACAGTATTCATTATTTAAATGAAGTTAACGACTTATCTGTAAAATATAACATACATGCTTTAATGCATTTCATCATGAAAGTGATATCAAGTATAAATCTAAGGATTCTTAATGTGTAGAGAGCTGCAATATCATACATTTAATGTGTTTTGTGTGGTGATTGGTGCTGTCAGTTCAGGAGGAAGCCCCAGAAGCACATAGCGATTAACAACTGGGTCGGTTTTAAGATGACGTTTGCAATGGTCTATTTTAATAATAAAGTAAACTATGGGGTTAAAGTGGACATTTCAAGATTAAAGCCAAAATTCACACTTTAATCACATAATAGACCTTTTCACCATGTTCTTAATTTTTTTTCTCTGTGGCTCAAATACGCTGCTGTACATTCTGATGCTGTTGTGAAGGTGCAAAAAAAAAACAAAAAACGACAGCACAGAAGGTGGTATGTGAGACTTTTAAAATGTATTTTGTCATTACATTAGGGAATATGCGATGTTTAAAATATAAAAGCATTACGGATGCATTTGTATGACGGCATTATGCTTCACCACATCGAACCATTCATCAAACATCAAAGCACGCACATTGATCCCGGAGGATAATCAAAGTGGCTTTCTGTCACATGTAGATAGTAAACAGAGACTCTGACATCACGCTCCAACTTGATCTTACTGTGTCCCCCCGACTTTTTGGTACTGCAGCTTGCACATGTATCACGTTAATTTCTGATGACGTGCTCAGAGGACGCATCAAATGAATGCTGGGAACGTGTGGCAGCCATGAGTGTGAAGTATAAACGAGCCCTTAGAGGCTGTCAAAAAGTAATTTTCCATCACGCCATCAACCCTTACCATGGACTTCGCTTTAGCCACTGCTGCAGTTGCTGCCTTTTGGGTCTGTAAGTACCTGTTCAGAGGCTCTTCTGTTAACATTGCATTCTTCATCTTGACAGATTCCCTCACAACTGGTGTCAACCAGTTGGTTCTCAAGTGCCTGCTATGATAGACATCAACACCCATTTGACTGATGCTTTTTGCAGCTATCTCTATTACTAAGGTCTAGAACCAGATCCATAAAATGCAAGGTGATTACATCGCGAAATGGAGAAGAAGCTTTATGAGAGGACTAGTTGAACTCATCCTGAGCAGAAGCAAGCTGTGGTATCTGTTTGAGCCAGCGAACTACAGAGTGGTGATAAGTGATCACTTAGCACCTCTGTTCAGATCATACAGTACCACCTGTGAGAAGAATGAGTCTCCAGACATTATAAAGGTTTGGGGCAGCCACCCGTATATTATATCCCAGCTGCAAAAGTTTGAAATAATTGAAGAGAGATGTTCACAAGGCTGATTCTAAAACAGAACTGAATACTTGGAGGGAGGTAAGATGCTGGTTTTAAGGGCTGGGGAAGGAAATTATGTCATCTATGCTGGAACCGGAAGTGACATCATCAGGGGTGCCGGAAGTGATGTCATCAGAGGTGCTGGGACCTGGCGAGATTTCCAGAGAATGGTCTGCAAGAAACTGAGAGAGACAGTCAGCACACTCTGCCACCCCCTGGTCTGGTGTAGTATTACATTTACTCAGGCCCTTTAGCTGTCTCCTACTTGCACGTGTGTGACAAGGCCCCCCCCTTAGCCCAGACCCGTTGGGTCGGGCGACCTGCACCGAGAGGTCGTGAGCATGAGAAAGGGCATCAGCGTTGAAATGAAGAGAGCCCTTACGATGAATAAGCGAATACTTATACGGTTGAAGGTCAAGAAATCACCAGTACCCGAGGATTCGATTCAACAGTTTCCGGCTGAGGTACATGACAGGGTGTACACCATCAACGTTTTGGCTCAACACGGCACCAAGACCTGTGTCCAAAGCGTCAGTCTTGAGAATGAAAGGAAGAGAGAAATCAGGAGCTTTCAAAATTGGTGTAGACGTAAGGGCCTGTTTCAAGTCACTAAATGCAGCCTCCGTCGTATCATCCCATACCACATTGTTAGGAGCCCTCTTCTTTATTAAGTCAGTCAAGAACGCCACTCTCTCTGAAAACTGGGGTACAAATCAGCGGTACTACCTGACTAGTAGAAAGGTTTGGATCTGCCGCTTGGTTCGCGAACAGGGCCATCGTATTATGGCTTCTATCTTTGAACACTGTGCTTTTACGGTTCCCCTACCCACCAATTAGCCAAAATATTTAGCTTCTTTCAATCCAAAGAAATATTTCTTTGGATTAATTTGTTTTTTCGGTGCCCAAATGGCCTCCTAGAAGGCGGGCGTGTGCTAATTCACAGGCTTGCTGACGGTAAATTCATGGGATTAACAGCTTTCTCACCCCCCCCCCCCCCCACCACCATGCTCAGCTATTTGATATAAGAGGTCATTTTCTATTACAAATTGAGGACCCTGTGGCATGGGCTGATGAGTGCATTAGCCATTGACAAGTACTGCTGCATTTTTTGCATGTTTCAGGGAGTCATCATTCCACTGTTCCCTTATGAAAGAAGCCGGCATTTCTCTGAACTGAAAGTGCATTTCAGAGAGAGGGTCTGGTCTGACTTCAAGGGGCGGGGATTCCTCCCGGCTCGTCAAGGCGTGGGGTGATGACATGTCCGCCTGCGACGGCCCAGGAACCTCCCCGTCTACCTCTCGGACTTCCGTATCTCTCTCTGATTACACGGCGTAGAGACAGCTGAAGTCAAGTCATCCCCGTCTATAGCTAGGCCTAAGTTTTTTCCGGGAGTAGTAATTAGTATACCGCTTTTATGTTTGACCAGTCCTGCCCCAGAATCACCGCGAAAGATGGACTCGGTAGGACCACCACAGGGATTTTTTTCAGTTGTCTTCTATAGCCAATGTAACATCAGGCGGTTTCATTTTTACGGGTTTCACCTTGTACACAGGTAAAACTGGTCTTTATTTTATCCACTGTCACAGTAATACATATCGGCGAGCAACAAAGGAAATGTTGCTGCCAGGATCGAGGAGTGCTTCGACTTTATATCCATTAACTATTACAACTCCCGTATGTGCTAGCGAAAGGGCGTTGACAAGTGCACATAAACCACCCATCCCCGTCCATCTGCATACCTCCTCGTCCCCGGGCAGTTTGCATGCCCCGTGGCCCGGGAGCTTTGGAACAGGTTTGTGTGACATAATCCCCACGGAATCCACTAGAGGACCGTTCTGCTTCCTCGGATTGAGAGGCTGGCTGAGATGTTTCTAGGAGCTTTATAAGCTCCTCCATTTTGTGGAATTCTCCCCAGACCGGCTGGGCAAATGTTTTGGGGAGTCCTTTTAATAGAAATAGGCAGGCTACCTGCTGCACTATTTGGAAAGAGGACAGCTCAAACGGCCTTAGCAAATGAGCTAGCTGTTCCCAGAGAGCTTCTGCCTGCTCCTGGATAGATCTCTCAGGATCTAACTCCCAGTTTTTTAAGGTTTCTACCTGCTGGCCTGGGGAAAGCCCATATTTATCTGGGATCGTAACCCCAATGGGCGGCTCAGCTCTCTCCTCCGAGGGAACATAGTGAGCCCTTTTAGTTTCCTCCATAGGAACCAGCACACATCTATAAGTCTCATCCATATTCTTCCTTTGAAAAAACATTAGCCTGGTTTCATATTTAGGAAACGGAGCCTGCACCAAGTTACTCCTGACCCCTGCACACGCTCCCCACCCGGAAACTCGGCCCCAGTACTTTTTCACCTAGTTATATCTTTGGTGCTGTCCCATTTTCTCCAGGGAACCAATATCCTGCCGACTATGCCTCTGTGAGAAGAATGAGTCTCCAGACATTATAAAGGTTTGGGGCAGCCACCCGTATATCATATCCTAGCTGCAAAAGTTTGAAATAATTGAACAGAGATATTCACAAGACTGAGTCCAAAATAGAACTGAATACTTGGAGGTAAGATGGTGGTTTTAAGGGCTGGGGAAGGAAATGATGTAATCTATGCCGGAACCGGAAGTGACATCATCATAGGTGCCAGAGCCGGAAGTGACGCCATCGGAGGTGCCAGGACCTGGCAAGATTTCCCGGGAATGGTCTGCAAGAAACTCAGAGAGACAGTCAGCACACTCTGCCACCCCCTGGTCTGGTGTAGTATTACATTTACTCAGGCTATTTAGCTGTCTCCTACTCGCATGTGTGTGACACACCTCAGGTCAGCTGACGCGACTTAAAAGTTGACCATTGGCCAAGGAACTTTGATACCAAGCACACTTAATAAACAACACTGTACTCAAACATGGTGACTGTTGTGGACAAAACATTAACAGCATATAAATAGTATAGATGCATTCAGATCAGGTAGTTTAATTCAACCCAGGCACACCCCTGTTATTCCCCTTATAAATGCTGAAGTCTCCCAGTAGGACTTTAGAGTAAGTAGATGGTACACTCTAAAAAAGCCCAAAGATTCTGAAGACTTGACAGTTTCTGTCATATCTCAGCCAGGGGATTTAAATTAATGTTTTATGTATCTTGTTCTTTTTTTATTCTTTTATTTATGTTGGTTATGTGCATCATTCTGTTTTGGTTATGTTTACGTATATCAGTTACCTTTACTATGTTTCATGTGTTTTGTGGGTGGTCCCCCTAGAGGTGCACAAATAAAACAAAGCCAGACTAATACAAAAGAGTCCTAATTCAATTAACAGGAACTTGCAAATGGTTAACCATGTCATATGTTTCCAGAGAACATAGCTTTGAAATTAATATTTTATTATTAATTATGTTTAATTGATAATCAAAAGGGGCTTGTACTTCTACTGAGATGAGTTTTGAATCTTGTCCCAGTTATTTTCAGTATCAACTTTTTATATTTTCCCATGTTTGCATGGATTTTCTCTGAATGCCTAAGCTCAAATTTGTTAAAGGAAAAAATTAGTGTTTTTCAAGTCAAAGTTATTTCTTCACAAACATGGTATATACAGTATATATGTGTTTGTCAAACAAAACTGTGTTCGAAGTTAAACATTTTCTATAAATCTCTCTATTATAAAAAAATCTTGGGAGAGAGACTAGGGAGATGAGACGTGATCTTCTTTGAAGATAATTTGACATCCCGCGAGACAAGACAGTGAGACAACATTTAAAACAAGTTCACCGACATCTAACCTAACATTTGTTGGAATGCTTTTGGCAGACACACTTCATGTGCTCCCAGCTCTTAAAACAATGACAAGCAGAACATGCAGCTTGCCAGTAGCAGAAAGACAGCAGATGATCTGATGGCATCAACTTAGCGTGCGTTTAGCCGCCCCCCCCAACCACTTCACAACGCCAGCAGCGTTATATATCCTGTGAGAAAGAGATTTAACCACACGCCAGAAATAAAGGACAAGTATTGTTTTTACAAAAGCTTTAAAGTCAAAGTGAAAATAATGCATATGTAACAATTCCCATGAAAATAACAATCTCTTTAAATTGTATATCTGGTAAACCAAACCCGGGGTGGGCGAACAAAGCGAGCATGGGGCAGAGCACCCTAGTTTTTTTTTAATATTTTGCATGCCCTGGCATTTTATAACAGAAGCTATGGGGTATAGAGTACCACTGTAAAATAAAAGCATTACAATTTACAGAATATGTCTACTTTGAAACGGCAATTGAGATAGAAACGAGATAGATGTGCTCGATAAAAGATTTTAAGTTGAAAAATTGAATGTTTTATACATATGGAGCTAGAGTGAATTCTATATTGATAAGCTTTCTAACTTTTATTTTCTTCTGGTGCTTCATTTCCCACATAGATTTCATTATAAATTGCCAGGGTAGGCAAAATATTTTTTTTAAATTTATAGAAAACGCTTAACTTTAGGACAGAGATTTGCATGGAAAATGCATGCCCGTGTATACCATGAGTATGAAGAAATAACTGTTGACCAGTGTTAGTGTAAACTGGAATGATTAATTTCCTTATGCTGTGGTCCATGCAGACCTCAACTAATTTAGTTATCAATTAAGTGTATGTATTCATATTTCTTAGTTGCATTGAATAAAGGTATCTGCTTATGAAAGAAAAACAATTATTAATAATTACTGTTTGATGATGGTTTTACATTTACCTTGCAATACTGTTCACTCTGATGAAGATTTTTATGTGATTTAAAATACATATTTTTAAATAAAGAAGATATTCTGCAATTCCATATCAAGGTAGTTTTTTAAATTAAATAAGTTATGGTTTATAAATGTTTCTCACATATTGAATGTTGGAAGTTTTATTGAATTGCTTGTACCAGTGTTTACGAGTAAATCCTTTTAAAAAATGAGCCCAGGCTTTTATATGCATGAGAGGACAGACATTATGATGTACAAAAAACACCATCATTAGTTTTCTTCCAAAAGCTGATCAAGGGAAGATAGACTAGGCATCCAGTTTGCTTTAGTACATACATTTGTATACACAATAATACATTATGATTTTGCCATTTTCATGCTGTGAACTACATTTACTAAATAGACTTACATAATTTCACTTTAATTCACTTTCATTATCTTATATTTCATACATATTTGTTTTTGTTAGATTGAAAATTACAGTAAGGGTGTCTCCTGTGTTTCCACATAGGTAAGTATAAGAGTACAACAAATCTGATAGATATGGGGAGATTATTTAGTTCATCAAATTAGTTTGGTTAGCTAATACCTAAGATGGCCTAGTATCTCATCCAGGTACAACACAATTATAATCCACCAGTAGGCTAAACAGGGGCCATTATTTTGAAGAAATTAATAGTGTTCATTAGAGCACAAACCACAAGATGGTAAGATTACATGATTCCTCTATCCATTTTTTTTTTCAATAATTTATAAAGCTGTGTGGAGCTGGCACATTTCCAGGCAGCATCAGGCATAAGGCAACAATTAAAACTGGAGTCACAAAGAGTAGACATAATGCAAAACTAGTTAAGCTAGCAAATTAGAATGCAAGATGATTCCAAAAGTATATAAAGAGAAGTAAAAAATAGACACTAGCAAAAATCTACAAAAGCCCTGGTGGCATTATAAAATATATAAGAAAAAAGCTTTATGAATAAGCCATGATTGACTATGAGAAGAAAGACAGAATAGCAGATGCAGTGTGACTATTAAAGATACAACTTTAAAAGATTGGTTTACAGTTGTTATTTTAATGTTGTAGTCAGTGAAGCTACACAACCAGACCTACGGAAAGATTTTTAATATAAAGTTGGTGTTGCTAAGGTAAATGGATTTTTTCTTCTGAGCAGTGCATTTGAAGACTCAAAATGAAATCTTATCGAAAGAGTGAGAGACCAAAGAAAAAGGGTAAATATGCATTACATTGCAGTGCATATGTTGTAAACGGTAATCTAGATAATCTTTGTAATACATACAAAAACGCATTTTTTCTATTTCTTGAAGTGGGAACATACTTAAATGATGCAGAAGAAACAATACATCAAACATAATTATTGGAGGAATTTAACTTTTCTGGAGGATGCGCAGGGTACATATTAAATGTGCTGACAATAGAAGTAAACAAAACGCTCAATGTTTAATGAAAGTTGGAATTGCTTATACTTGCCTAATTTTTTACATCTATGCTGAATTATCATATGTATAACATTATTTTTTCCAAAAATAAATAATGATTGTGTGATAGTTGTATTGGATAAACTAGAGTCCCATTGATATTGATTTCTCCTTTTGAACTTGTTGGCTGTACTGCCCATCCATAATGTTATTGAATACAGAAAGTATATGAATGAATGATAAATGTTCTCAAGAGAAGAAGTCATACATAACTTTCTTGAGCCTGTGTATTTCCAATTCAGGGTCACAGAGAGCCACAGCTTCTCCCAGCAACATTAGGTTGATATATCCAAAAATAACCATCAGAATCACATAGCAAATCTAGAAATGCAAAACACAGTTAAATTACCCATTGAAAAGATCCCTAAGTTAAATACTTTCCCACTCTTTCCACTAACACTGAAGAAAAAAGAATTGAGGCTTTTATTAAGAGATTAAATACATGGGTGCGTGCTGCTAGATACTGTCATCTTTTATAGTGTCATACATGATTGGGATACAACTTCAGAGCATATCTGCTGGTAATTCCCTCCCAAGTTGAAGAGTTGGTGCTGTCATTTACTTCCTTTTCTTACCTTTTGCCCTTCAGGACAGAAGAATGATGACGTATGCAACACTGATGTCACTTTTGGTTCTGGCGACATCAACCTGACCCTTTTTCCACCTTAAATACAATGCCACTGCCGTAACTCCTCAGTAAATGGACTCACGTCTGCAAAGACATTTCACCACAGTGCTAGCTGCTATTTTTGTGTCATTTTTTGTGTGATTTTCAATGTGTATACCAAATATAAACATAGACTAGTCTATGCAAAAATGGATACAAAATGACTGCAGCCATACAGAAAATAAAACACAAAATGGTGTACTGTACACAGATTATGTGCTGCTGCTTTGCAAGTAAGGAGATTGTGGATTCGCTTCACAGGTCCTCCCTTCGTGAAGAGAACTTTGAATAGTGAGAAAAGTGCCATATGTAAAGAATTATTATTAAATGCAGAAAATTAAACATATAAAAATTCACAACACATCCTTAATGTAAGTTTATTAATGCTAACAAAGATAAAATTTTTGTTACCTTTGTTCCGTCTTGGTATTTTTTGTTGCATTAAGAATCCAGCTGTCCTGTGGTGTTTTTGAAATGAAAATTCTGGTGAGGCCACATGCACCTGGAAGAGGGATGCTTTAAAGTCAATTTATTGTTATATAGCACTCTTCATTGAATGAAGGCTCGGCGTGTTCTGTGTGTGTGTGTGTGTGTTTGTGTGTCTATGTATTTGTGTAAGAGAGAGAAAGAGAGAAATGGTCAAGTATTTAAAAAACAGTCCTTCAAGATCCCCTGCTTTACTTAAATCCGGTGGTCTCAGTACATGGCAATGAAGACAGAGCTTGGAATGATTTCCAAACATACAGCACTAGTGCCAACACCTGATCATGTGTGCAGTCTTTCCAAGTGTACCTGTCTGCAGCCTGTAGAACTCAGCATTGCTGAATGTATGAGGTGGGGCTAGACATTGTTGATGTGCAATCAGTTTTAGACATTCTCACAGTTGACACTGAGTTCAGAGACTGTTCTCACACTTGCTTGCTGAATGGGGCAGAGCTGAATCCGTAGGATGTGGTGAGGTGTACTTATGCGTTTACATGCTATTGTTCACTCAGTTTATCACGTGTGTTGCTCATATGTCTTCTTGCATTATTCTAAGCTTCAAGTCTCCAAAAAAGATTATGAAAACTTCGGGCATTTCAAAAAAGATTGAAAGGCCATTCCTTTTAAAGTAGAGGTTTAAGCGATAAGATTTATTAAGCAATATTTAATGAAGGCCCATATTATTATTATTGTTTTGCTGACTTGTATTAGTATTAAACTAATTATGATAATTTTCTTGTATTGTACTGTTATTTAAACAGGTGATATTTGGGGCTGTGGAACTCTTTCAAATGTTTTCTATTTAAATTAATGCCAATTATGTGTTTGTGTTATGGAAATTTACGTTACAAAGGGTTTCCTGGGAACAGATTAGCTTCGTAAAGCGTGGTGTGCATTGTATATCTGAACAGCAGCAGTGACTTTGTTTACTGAAAATTTGGTGTGTGGCCAGCATAGACCAACTTTTTTTTTTAAGGTGCCATGATTCTTTGTGAGGCCATTGTAACATCACAGAACTGTAGCAACCATGTTGGATGTGGATACCACTACCCAATCTGCGCTACCTGCATGATTTGTGTCACATCTGCATGATTAATTGACGGTGAATATGCACATGCCTGGTGTCACTACATGATTGTTACTCTAGCTGGATTTGTATCCTGCATGTGTTTAAAAAATAAGAGCTAAAAATCCTTGCAGTATTTTCATTTGAGGGGTATATTAGCTGACCATAATGAGAATATTATGAAAATACTTAGTTGTTCTGCAAAAATTCATTGTACAGTAACCATGGCAAAGTGAGGTACAGTATTCTCCTCCTCTGATCATGGCAGACTAAAGTACATTGCTCTTTTTTCAGTGCATACTTGCTTCAGTCCTGCCTGATGTACCCCTGCTCCTTGCCATGCAGTGCAGATCAGGTAGTGACAGAGAGAGCCCCCTGAGAATAAAACACTGATCCATTGTATCACAGGCTTTATGGGTGTTAGATAGCCGAACTGATAGCAGCACAGGAGATGCAGAGAGAGATAAAGGACTCAGAGTATTGTTTTATCTCAGGGAGGCACTGTTGCCTCACAGGTCATGTCAAATTTTTGTCCACAATAATCAGTCCCGCATACTTTGTAGACACATCCCTAGCTTTTAGAGACACTTGCCCCATTATATTCCACTCAAAACTGGTTCAGTTTTCTCCTTCCCTGTTGACATCATTGAAATTCACTGAGTTCACTAAACTTTTTTTGCCTTTTTGCCATTCTCATGCTAAAGCACTCCTAAGTACTGAAAGAAGGATCACCAATGAATATTCTTATATTCCCAATTTTTGTTTAAAGAGAAAAGTGCTAAATTATTTTCTACATAAGTCATTGATGTGATTCAGGATAACGATGATGACTCCTCCAAAGTAGTGGGTCATGAAAATTCATGCACCCTTCAAATTGAAAAACAAAGAAATCAACCAGTAGGTCGCTCAAAGGGTTCTAGTCTATAAGCCCCAAGGTGGAACTGAAAAGTGTATACATGAACAAAAGTATGCCTAGAATACCACAGGGTTGAATGTAGTAGCAGGTTTGATGTGCCAGACACAAAGGTGATTTCAACAATTTCCAAAAAAAAAAAGAAATATTTTTTCTAAATAAGATATTGCATTGAGCATATCTTGGAAATGTATAAAAAAACTGATTATGAGTTTGCAATGAACATGTTAACAATACGTTAAATTACCGAGGGAAATTATTATTCAATTTTTTAACAACAGGGCCATCTGCTGAAGGATGGGCAGTCAGTGCTTTATTTGCCCTTAATTTAGTGATGTCACAACTCCAAACAGCTTGCTATAAGAATTTAAATATTTAGTTGATCCTGAATATTATGTGTGATAAGGGCATTTAATACAATCAGAAATTTTCCCTGAACTTCAAAATTTATAGCATGCTAGATATTCAGGGGGTGCTAGATGTACTTTTTTCCCTTGCAACCAAGAGAAAGACTAAATGCATGTTTATTTTGATTGCTTCCTGTATAATACTCTGGGTAGACTTAAGGGTGTTAAGGTTATGACGCGCTGGAAAACCATTTTATTCAATCCTAATAAAGAGTCAACTTCTGGAAGAAAGACCTAGTTGAAAAATGATAAAATAGCCTAATTAATAAAATTTTAGAGTAAGCATTTATATTAGAGAAAAGGATATTCTCCCTTCTTTGTTGTTTTTAAATATTTGCTCTTGTTGTTGGCTCTCCTGTGGGGGTTGAATTCTGGTTTGTTAAGTTTGACCTGATTGTGTGTAATTGTATTTTCTTTGTTGTATAAGTTAGACTTGACCGTATAATAATAAAAAAAAAAAGAAAAATGATAAAATAGCCATCACGTCTTCAGGGGACTTCTTAATGTTGCTAATGGATAAAGTATAGAAGAATACATGACTTTTTCTTCTTTGGAGTTTTTGTTTGGATATGCATGCCAGCATTTAAAAGCAATCCAAGTTCATCCTTTCTTTGATACTCTACACCCACCCTTTGACATGGGGTAGGGGGATTTTCTAGTTTCATGTGCGATAGGATTTTAATAGAGTACATTGCAAGGGGACATCCTTTGTTGAATATACTAGCGTAAGTAAATTTTGCTACTGGTGTTGAAAGCTGAGTTATGCTTGTTTTATAGAGAACGTTTCATAGAGCAAATCATTGGAAAGAAGTTAGCAATGCATAAAAGAATACAGTTCAGTGAGGGCAAATTGTATGTGGTACTCACCAAGAATATATTTGAGTCTGATTTCTGATTTTCAGGTTTGTACTTTTTTTTCGTATCTCTTTAAGACTGATACAAGCCTTTGTGGAAGAAAGCATTTCTAAAGAGCTGATTGCAAATGTTGAACCAAAAATATTTAGGCATAAAAATACACAACTGGTTTAGGGAATCATAGTTGTATAATTTGAACAGTTCAGTATATTTAAGTACTCATACTGTTCCTTCTTATAATTATGTAATAATATAGTTATATGATTGTTTAACTGAATGATTTCTAAATTATTTTTCCTGAAATATGTGTTTTAGTTGAAAACCTTATTTCTGATAAATATGGAGCAGTGAAACTGTCATATTCATTACACGAATACAAAGCCTTTGGCTGATCTAGTCTTCAGAAATGTAATCTAGCTAAGATTTGGAAGCCCCATAGTGTTCTTTTACACATCATTACTGTGATTTTTTCCATTTGCAGTATGAGCAATTCTTTCTCTAACAAAGTTTCCTAGCAGGAGGGTCAGGTTTGCATTTGTCCAGGATCTTTCTCTGTGATTTCTTTATAGGATTTATTTTGAAGTAACAAGTTGCTCGAGTTTATTAGATTCATTTTGTTGACAACTTTATTCATTTCCCTTATTGGTGTTTATTTGCTCTTGCAGACCTTGACTGAGTCAAATAATCAAAGTTCACCTTGCTTTGTGAAAAAGGAAAAAATATATTTCCTACACAGCAAAACAACTGTAATAAAAGCCAATGGATCTGCTATGCTAGAAATTTTAAAATTACTTAGTTTTGTTTCCAGCTACATTATTATACAGCTCTTTGCACCATATTTTGATGTGTTTCATTCGTGAACATTATTTTGTACTTTTATACTACGTTGTAGTGCCAAAATTAAATGCATTTCAACTTGTAAAATACTGTATAGTCATTTTCACATTAAGTGTTAATGTAGTATTTAAAAATAATTTAATTAAATAGAATTAACACTCACATTTTTGCCAATTTGAAATACAATACAAATATGTATTATGCTTTAATTCATGTCCATTCAATATGCACTGGTCATTCCTTATTTAAAGATAAAGCAAACTAATAATGTTTCACTTAGTATCTGCTTAAAGCACATTGCCTTTTTCCCATGACCATTCCCATTATTTTCACAAAACTAAATTAAATTAAATAACCAATCGGTCTCAAGAGGTGGGGCAAGGTAAATAAACAGCAGGGGTAAGAGACATTCCAGTCACAACTGAAAAGTCTTAATAAACGTCAAGGGATACATGATCTAAAACGAGTAAGTATTATAACAAACATATAGACAGGAGATAGGAGGTTAAACAAACCTCCTATGATGGAAAACAATTTTGGATGGCGTTTTCCCTTGCCCGGACGCGGGTCACCGGGGCCCCACTCTGGAGCCAGGCCTGGAGGTGGGGCTCGATGGCGAGCGCCTGGTGGCCGGGCCTGCACCCATGGGGCTCGGCCGGGGCCCGAAGAGGCAACGTGGGTCCCCCTTCCCATGGGCTCACCACCTATGGGAGGGGCCAAGGAGGTCGGGTGCAGTGTGAGTTGGGTGGTGGCCGAAGGCGGGGACCTTGGCGGTCCGATCCTCGGCTAAAGAAGCTGGTTCTTGGGACGTGGAATGTCACCTCTCTGAAGGGGAAGGAGCCTGAGCTAGTGCGCGAAGTTGAGAGGTTCCGGCTAGATATAGTCGGACTCACCTCGACGCACAGCTTGGACTCTGGAACCAATCTCCTTGAGAGGGGCTGGACTCTGTACCACTCTGGAGTTGCCCCCGGTGAGAGGCGCCGAGCGGGTGTGGGTATACTTATTGCCCCCCAACTTGGAGCCTGTACATTGGGGTTTACCCCGGTGGACGAGAGGGTAGCCTCCCTTCACCTTCGGGTGGGGGGACGGGTCCTAACTGTTGTTTGTGCGTATGCACCGAACAGCAGTTCGGAGTACCCACCCTTTTTGGAGTCCCTGGAGGGGGTGCTAGAGGGCATACCTTCTGGGGACTCCCTCGTTCTGCTGGGAGACTTCAATGCTCACGTAGGCAATGACAGTGAGACCTGGAAGGGCGTGATTGGGAGGAATGGCCCCCCCGATCTGAACCCGAGTGGTGTTTTGTTATTGGACTTCTGTGCTCGTCACGGATTGTCCATAACGAACACCATGTTCAAGCATAGGGGTGTTCATATGTGCACTTGGCACCAGGACACCCTAGGCCTCAGTTCGATGAACGACTTTGTGGTCGTGTCGTCGGACTTGCGGCCACATGTCTTGGACACTCGGGTGAAGAGAGGGGCGGAGCTGTCAACTGATCACCACCTGGTGGTGAGTTGGCTTTGATGGTGGGGGAGGATGCCGGTCAGGCGTGGTAGGCCCAAACGTGTTGTGAGGGTCTGCTGGGAACGTCTGGCAGAGCCCCATGTCAGAAGTAGCTTCAACTCCCACCTCCGGCAGAACTTTGACCACATCCTGAGGGAGGTGGGGGACATTGAGTCCGAATGGGCCATGTTCCGTGCCTCTATTGTTGAGGCAGCTCCATAATATGTATGGAGCTGTGGCCGTAAGGTGGTCGGTGCCTGTCGTGGCGGCAATCCCCGAACCCGTTGGTGGACACCGGCACCAGCTGATAGGTACCGGCAGGCCAAGTGGAATGCGGCTTTGGTGGTTGCTGAGGCAAAGACTCGGGCGTGGGAGGAGTTCGGAGAGGCCATGGAGAACGACTTTCTGACGGCTTCGAGGAGATTCTGGTCCACCATCCGGCGTCTCAGGAAGGGGAAGCAGTGCAGTGTCAACACTGTATATGGTGGGGATGGTGCGCTGCTGACCTCAACTCGGGACGTTGTGGGTCGGTGTGGGGAGTACTTCGAAGACCTCCTCAATCCCATTAACATGCCTTCCAATGAGGAAGTAGAGCCTGGGGACTCAGAGGTGGGCTCCCCCATCTCTGGGACTGAGGTCACCGAGGTGGTCAAAAAACTCCTTGGTGGCAGGGCCCCGGGAGTGGATGAGATACGCCCAGAGTTCCTTAAGGCTCTGGATGTTGTAGGACTGTCTTGGTTGACACGCCTCTGCAACATCGCATGGACATCAGGGACAGTGCCTCTGGATTGGCAGACCGGGGTGGTGGTCCCCCTCTTTAAGAAAGGGGATCGGAGGGTGTGTTCCAACTACAGAGGGATCACACTCCTCAGCCTCCCTGGAAAAGTCTATTCAGGGGTCCTGGAGAGAAGGGTCTGTCGGATAGTCGAGCCTCGGATTCAGGAGGAACAGTGTGGTTTTTGTCCTGGTCGCGGAACAGTGGACCAGCTTTATACCCTTAGCAGGGTCCTGGAGGGTGCATAGGAGTTTGCCCAACCAGTCTACATGTGTTTTGTGGACTTGGAAAAGGCATTCGACCGTGTCCCTCGGGGAATCCTGTGGGGGGTACTCCGAGAGTATGGGGTACCGGCCCCCTTGATAAGGGCTGTTCGGTCCCTGTACGATCGTTGCCAGAGCCTGGTCCGCATTGCCGTCAGTAAGTCGAACCCGTTTCCAGTGAGAGTTGGACTCCGCCAGGGCTGCCCTTTGTCACCGATTCTGTTCATAACTTTTATGGACAGAATTTCTAGGCGCAGCCAAGGCGTTGAGGGGGTCCGGTTTGGTGGGCTCAGGATTGGGTCACTGCTTTTTGCAGATGATGTTGTCCTGTTTGCTTCATCAGGCCGTGATCTTCAGCTCTCTCTGGATCGGTTCGCAGCTGAGTGTGAAGCGGCTGGGATGAGAATCAGCACCTCCAAATCCAAGACCATGGTCCTCAGCCGGAAAAAGGTGGACTGCCCTCTCAGGGTTGGTAGCGAGATCCTGCCCCAAGTGGAGGAGTTCAAGTATCTCGGGGTCTTGTTCACGAGTGAGGGAAGAATGGAGCGTGAGATCGACAGGCGGATCGGTGCGGCATCCGCAGTAATGCGGGCGCTGCATCGGTCTGTCGTGGTGAAAAAGGAGCTGAGCCGCAAGGTGAAGCTCTCAATTTACCAGTCAATCTATGTTCCTACCCTTACCTATGGTCATGAGCAATGGGTAGTGACCGAAAGAACGAGATCGCGAATACAAGCGGCTGAAATGAGTTTCCTCCGCAGGGTGTCTGGGCTTTTCCTTAAAGATAGGGTGAGAAGCTCAGTCATCCGGGAGGGGCTCAGAGTAGAGCCGCTGCTCCTCCGCATCGAGAGGAGTCAGATGAGGTGGCTCGGGCATCTGATCAGGATGCCTCCCTGGTGAGGTTTTCCGGGCACGTCTAACCGGGAGGAGGCCCCGGGGAAGACCCTGGACACGTTGGAGGGACTATGTCTCTCGACTGGCCTGGGAACGCCTTGGGATTCTCCCGGAAGAGCTAGAAGAAGTGGCCGGGGAGAGGGAAGTCTGGGCATCTCTGCTCAAGCTGCTGCCCCCGCGACCCGACCTCGGATAAGCGGGAGACAATGGATGGATGGATGGATATAGACAGGAGAAACACAGAGAAACATCACACAGGATGATCAATGTACACCCTTAGGGCCAGTTTATACTTCACGCTCAGAACATGTATGTGCACGCATCATGGCTGCTACGCATTCCCAGCATTCATTTGACACGTCCTCTGAGCACGTCCTCAGAAATTAACGCAACACGTGTGTGAGTTTCCATACCAGCAAAAAGTTGGGGGGCGCAGTGTAGTAAAAGTCGGAATCTGATGTCAGAGTCTCTGTTTATTATCTACATGTGACAGAAAGCCGCTTTGCGGATCCTCCGGGATCGATGTGCGTGCTTCGATGTTTAATGAATGGCTTGATGCGGTGAAGTAAAATGCCGACATAGAAATGCATTTGTGGTGCTTTTATATTCAAGCATAGTCCCAACATAATGACACAATAAGTTTTAAAAGTGTCACATGCAATCTTTTCATCTTTTTTTTTTTTTTTTTGCACCTTCACAACAGCATCAGAATGTACGGCAGTGTATTTGAGCCACAGAGAAAAAAAATTAAGGACATGGTGAAAAGATCTATTTTGTGATTAAAGTGGAAATTTTGGCTTTAATCTCAAAAATGTCCACTGTGACCTCGTAGTTTACTCTATCATTAAAGTAGACCATCGTAAATGTCGTCTTAAAACCGACCCAATTGTTAATTGCTTGCTAGAATGGGCACATCCCTGGATTGATGGATGTAATCATTAAACATCCGTCCTTTTTGGAGATATTGTGGCAAGGTGTCCTCGGAGTTTAATTGATGTTTCATGGAATTCACAATACAGCAAAGTCGAACGTTTTCTCACCATGATGATATGTCGTACTGCCACCCAGTGGAATCTTCCAGATTTACATAAAGTATGCGTGCAAGTATACACAGTACAACGCTTGCATAGCAGTAGCGTCTGCTGGAACATGTGTTGCGTCACGTGAGGTATAAACCTGGCCTTAGACATGTGGGTGTATTCAATGTTGTAATGAAAACAAGCAAACTCCTTCCATCCATTCTCATCCAAGTTCTTGTCCTCAAATGCTGCTGCTCGAATTACGGCTGAACTGAAAAGCCAAAAGAGAGAAGCAGATAGACAGGAAGTGACATAATTGAGTATTTTGCCTTTAGGATGAGCAAGTGTGGTAGACTGAATTCAAGACTTGGGAAATTAATCTCACAATACACAGTAGATCTTTACCTGTTTTACTTAATTTCAGTTATTTTCATTATTCATTTCTGTTTTAAGGTTTCTCTTTAATAAATTCACTATTTCTGTATATGTTAGCATCTTTGGCGTTAATCAAGGTATAAGTGTTACTATGTATTCCTCTCTTTTTCAGTCTGTTTGAATATACAGTATATGTGTGTGTATATGTTTATGTCTTAGTTTTATGAGGGTTTTGTATTTTTCTGCCAAACTAACAGATCATTCACTTTTCTGTAACATAATACAAGAGTTTTGCAGTATGTACTACTGAATGCATAAAAATACTAGAATAACTTGCATTGATTACTTAAATAAATCTCAATGATTTACAGCTAGTAAAAACCTTCCAACTCTGAGTCAAGTTTGCTTTTATTAAAACCCTTCACACCTGTAGAAACATCTTCTTTTCCAGCTAAGAGGGTTATCCAGTAAATTAAAAGTTTAGATATTTATTCACTTTGTTGAGATCCTGTTCATCAGTATAATTAAAGGTAACTTGTTGACCTACTGTATGTGTCTTCAATTAAAAAACATGAAACTTTTTATGCATATTGTCGCTAGAAGCATTATTGTGTGAATAAGTGTTTTTGTAATATTTCTAATAAGCATTAAGGTTTCTTGAATGCATTCTGTATTTGCATGATACAAATTGCTTACAGTTTTCAAGCAGACTGAGTCATATTAAACTTTTCAGTAATATCTTCATGGTAGGCTTGTGGAGAACTTATGAAAGATCATGATCAGTCAATCAACTGATAATCTTAAACTGTAGTGGCATATACGACATCATTGCAATGTGCCTTATTTCACAAATAAGTTTACAGTACAATATAAAATATAACAGTTGAATATTACAATGTAAGAAATAATGATGCCTAAAGAAGAGACACAATATGCAATACTGGTAGTCCTTGAAACGCCAGTAACAAAGGTGGATTTTACACAGTAAGTGTTAAAAAGAACTACATTATACAGTCTGTGATAGCTATGGAGTATAATTACAAAGCATAGCTCATAACAATATTGATAAACATAGTAACATGAGGAGCAACATAAATCAAGTATAATTATAGAACAAAACTACAAACAAAGTTATAGAAAAGGGTAATACAATTTTTATTGGATCTGTCAAGGATAGAAAACCTAGTCAGTAAGGTAGTGACAGTGCAATTATTTTAAATAGCAGGGACTATGAAACATATAGATAGAGGAATACCAAGAGTCCCAAAGGGATTTTGGTAGATCTTGAGTCTGGAACTGAACGTTTATTCATATGGAACCTGAGAAATAGACCTAGGAAGAGAGATCCAGACCATACACTCCACAAAGCTGAGTAATTGTTTGCTAAGAGCTGCAAAACAGGGCAGTGTCAAAAGATCTCAAGTACAGTTGTATTAGAACAAACAAGTTAGTAACAGGGTTTTTGAGACAGGAAGCATAAGAAGTGATGTAGTAAATTCATAAGGGTTTGGGGTATTATAAAGAATAGTTAATCCCAAGAAATGCAGAATATTTATGGTATATTTAAAAGCTTTGTTGAAGTGTTTTATGTGCAGTAAAGTAAACTGAGAAGTACAGACAGATTCTTTTACATCCTCCAGTACCAACAGAGAGGCATCTGATCAATTCCAAATTCATTCTAAATCATGACAATGACCCCAAACACACAGCCAAAATCATAAAAATAACTATTTGTGTGGAAAGAGGAACAGGACATCTTGCAATAGATGGTATGGCCCACACAGAGCCATGATCTGAACATCATTAAGTCAGTCTGGGATTGTTTGCAGACACAGAAGCAATTTGTTCAGCCAAAGTCTACAGTGGAACTGGTGCAAGCTCTCCAGGAGTCCTGGAAAAAGTGACCATGTGAGGACCTTCAGAAACTGCATGCAAGTGTGCCTAAGAGAATTGCTACTGTCAATGGATGGTCATACCAAATATTGGTGGTATTTTTGTTTTTTTCTGTTTAGTGCACCTTCCAAAAGATTTCTTGATTATTTTTGACTAGTAAAAAATATTCATCGGTTTATTTCTGAAAGAATTACAGTATAGTACTGTATGTCCAGATTGGTTCAGTCTATATAATATAAAAACAAAGGCTTCTTCTATCCATAATACCAGAGATTGTTGTAAAGCAAACATGAATATCTAATATTCCTGTGGGTCCAAAACAAAATGCAAGCTAGTTTCACTTCCTTAGTTAAAATAGCCTATCAAAGCCATTATCAATTTAACAAAAATTAAAAGATCAAGAGACTCTTCAAACACTTCTGAAACATACTGAGGGAGTCAGCAGTTCACACTGAAGTGGGCAGCTTGTTCCAGGAGCTGACCTATTCACTACTCTGTAGGCAAGTATCAAAGATTTGAACTTTAACTATGCTGCTACAGGGAGCTAATGAAGTGATCTATAAATTAGAAAAATAGGTAATGAGATTGAGCTTTTTTCATCACCGACCACCAATGGGAAAGAGAAAAGACAGAATGCAAATGTTGGTGGATGGGAAAAAGATAGTGACACACCACATTGTCTCGGGCTGAAGATAAAAAAAAAAAGAAAGAGGAAGGGACAGAGAACCTGGACCTCATTGCCAGGAATGTCCTGAATCATTATTAATATTTTCTAGTTTTTAAAATGCCCAAAATTCACCATGGATTAAAGGAAAAGGGATGTTCGGTGATTTGAAGGGCTTTATTGTGAAAATTAGGCTATGAACATGTCAAATTTTGATTGGGGAAATGGACAATAATATTCATTTTATTAATGACCAATTAGGGATGGAAAAATATTAGAATGTGGGGCCAGGCAGACAGAGAGTCAGATATGGGGATAATTGTTCTGCATCAATTTAGAAATATTAGTGCTGAAGTATCTGAATGAATTTGTCGCAGAGTTACAAAAAGTGGTAGAGGACTGTGGGTTTAGAGAGAGACGGGCAGATTGTGGCCATTTTATTTTGTTACTTTAAAGCCATCATATACAATAAAAAAGTTATGTGAGGAAGATCCTATGTATTTTTATCTAAAAGATCAAGATGAGGTCATCATTTAAAGACAATTTTATGGAACACTGTGTGTTTTCAAGGGGGTTGTCATATCTGATAGCTAAAAGCTCCTCTGAGAGTTTTAAAAGGAGATGGAAAAAAAAACACTCGTCTAGCACCTCTGGGAATTCGAAAGGGTTGAAATGTATCTGAATTAGTTAAATTTATTTCTAAAAGGTATAAATTAAATGGCTTTGATTATATCAATAAACTCCAAATCCCATCATTTCTAAAGGAAAAGCACAGTTCAGGTGGTCAGATGCATCTGAATAAAGCCATTCTAATCTGGCTGTATTAATTTGTGCATGACAGTTTGTAGACACCAGGCAAGAAGCTTCGTATCAGTCTATAACAGAAATTAGGTGGTAACTTGAGCAATTTAAGAGGTCTTAACCCTTTTTTGACAGGAGAGCATTCAGTGCCATATCTTATATATAATTCGCCAGCCTACTCACTCACTCACTCACTCACTCACTCACGTCTGTCCGAAGCCAAATGCGCAGTCGCCTTCTGCGCACGTCCGAAGCCGAATGCGCAGTCGCCTTCTGCGCAGCTGCCCGAAAAACCTTACGAGACCGGCATTGCGGCAGGCGGCGGATTTACGGCCGCGAAAATTCAAAGAGAAAGGCGACTTCGACCAACAACGCGGCAGGCGGCGGATTTACGGCCGCAAAAATTCAAAGAGAAAGGCGACTTCGATCAAAGCTCTAGAGGCCTGAAAGGCGATTTCGACTACAGCTCCAGGCCTAATTACGTATTCATTAAATACACCTATATAAGGTTTGTGGTGCTTAAACTTATTACTATTCCACTTGTGCCCGCTTCATCTTACGTTGTCAAAACGGGCTCTTTGTCTAGTTGATTGATAATTTCATTTTGGTAAAGTAGATAGAAGACTTCAGCACCTGTAAAAGTAGAGTAGATAATTGCTCCCAAATACAATAGATAAAACCTTGACAGAAATCGTCTTACAGGCCTTTCGATTTCCCTTTGCTCATGGGCTTCCTTAAGTTCTGACACTAAAGTTTTAAGTACCACATAACCCACAACAGTTACTGTATATCTAGAAACAAGGGCTATGTAACTAAACACTCAACCTCCCACTGTTATTGCATTAATCCTTGGAATCATAAGCAGACTGGCATCTTAAGATCTTAATGTACACTCTGGTTTGTAAGTAATGATAAGCTCAGATAAGTAAGCTGGACCTTGGCGATTTAAGGCTTTGAAATCTGCCCTAAACTTTAAAGAGAGCCAGTGTAAGGACATAAAAACTGGAGTTATGTGTTTGTATTTTCTTGTTCTTGCAATAATTCTTGCAGCAGCATTTTGTATTAACTGGAAGCTGTAAAAAGAACAATTTGAACATCTCGTGAACACTGTATTGCAGTATTCAATTCTACTGGAAATAAATGCATGAATTAATTTATCATTATCCTGCATATTTAGAAAATGCCTTAATTTCCCAAGATTTTTAAGATGTAAGGAACATGTTTTGGACAATTTTGTAATGTGCTCTTTAAATGACATGCTAGAGTCAAAGGTAGTGCCTAGATTGCAGGCTGATTCAGTAAAATTAATGGTGATTCCAGGTGAGTTAAATAATGACAGTATATTGTTATGATCAGCGTCATTCCCTCCAATAATCAGCATCTCTGTTTTATCTGTGTTTAAAGACAAGTAGTCCTCATCCATCCACTCCTTTAATGTACTAATACAACTAATTAAAGACAACATTGGAGAAACTTCACTTGGTCTAAAAGAAAGGTATAACTGATTGTCATCTGTGTACGAGAGAAAATTAACATTGTTTTCTAATGATTGATTCCAGTGGAAGCATGTAAAGTGAAAACAGTAAAGGTCCCAGTACTGAGCCTTGTGGGACACCATATCTCACTTTTGTGTATAATGATGGAGTACTTGTCAGCACATTTCTGTATGTATTGGAATCGATTTGATAAATAAGAACATACCATGCAAGGACACTGCCTGTAAGCCCAATATAATTTTCCAGCTTGTGTAGTAAAATAGAATGGTCAATGGTGTCGAACACTGTGCTTAATTTTAACAACATAATTACAGTGGAGTTTCCTTCATCAGAGGATATCAGAATGTCATTTACAACACATTTTAGTGATGTTTCTGTACAATGACCAGTGCGGAAGCCAGACTGGAATTTCTCAAATAATTAGTGATGCATAAGGTGTGGCTGAAGCTGATTGGCGGCTACTTTTTCAAGTATTTTTGAGAGAAAGGGTAAATTTGATATGGGTCTACAATTATTAAGAATGTGTGGGTCTAAGTCTAACTTTTTAATTAAGCTGTTTTATATTTTTACACTCTCTGTCCATGCAATTGGAAAGACCTGAAGTTCTGTAGTTCTCCATCTGTGGTCCAGTTTTCGACACTCTAATTTAAGAGCTCGAGTGTCGTCATTAAGCTAGGGAGAGTTTCTATGTGCTTTGATCACTTTTGTTTTGGGGGAGTCACTGCGTCCAAAGCCTCTCCCAGGGATATATTATATTATGATGTTAGCTGATCTAAATTGTTTTCCATGTTTACATTTGATGTTAACTGATCTAAATGGTTTCCCACACTTACACTTGACTTACTCAAAGTATCTATAAATTTTGAAGCAGAATTACAATCTAGATATCGCACTGTCTTTGTTTTAATTTGTGAGTGTAATTTCAAGGACAGAACCAAATCAAACATAATTAAGTAGTGATCAGAAATCACTTAATTTAATGGAGTAATATTAAAATTTTGAATTTCAACTTTGAAAGTTATAATTAAATCTAATGTGTGGTTATGATTATGAGTTGGACCTATGACAATCTGACAAAATCCTATTCAATTTAACACATAAGTAAAACATTTTCTAAAAGTGTCAATGTCCACATCAATGTGTACCTTAAAACCACAATTTAACACTATGTGGGTAATCTTCACTCTGTTCCTATGATATCGTGGTACAATAGTCTCAGCAATTGTCATTATACTCTTCACTATCAGTGAGATGATACTTCATAAAAGAAGCCACTAACATTTGCCTGGAGTTCTGATTTATTTGTTTCCCAAAAAAGTCTTTGTCCTCTTTCTCTAACTCATTTAAAGGATGTGCTTGAGTTTCTGCCAGTCAGTCATGTCTCCTTATCCAGCCTGCTGTCACACATGCTCATCTCATCCATCCACGATAACCAAAGTAGCAGGCGGTGAGTTGTAACTAGAAAACCAAAAAAGAAATTACCAAGAATTAATATGTGTAACAAAGAATCATAGTCAAATAAGGTAGGATAACCAATAAACACAGACGTCACCAGAGCTAAAATGTTTATCTTAAATTGTTGGCAGACGTGTTTGCTCACTCCACTCCATGCCGTTTTTTGTTTTGTTTTGTGTTTTTGTTTTTCGCCTTCTCTACAGTGCACAAATGCTTTGCACTACTATCATACAGCAGATAGGCATTGCTGGACATTGCTAACTCACACAGTTCCCTGGAATTTACTGGTTTTATAACATTTGAGCTACAATTCATTGTTCACTCTCGCAGCCAATACCACAACCACACCCAAGAAGACCCCGTAGCACCATACTAAAGTGACCAAGCTGACCCCAGGAGAGTGCTCCATAGATGGAAACGCAAGCGAGGCAAGAGGGTAGGGCTCCATGCTAGGCTGAAAGCCTGTGCTAGCAGACCTCTGCTACCCAGCCTCTTGCTAGCCAACGTGCAGTCTCTGGAAAACAAACTGGATGAGCTTAGAGCCAGGATTACAGCGCAGCAGGAAATAAGACAGTGCTGTGCTCTAATTTTTACTGAGACCTGGGTTTCGGACAAAGTCCCAGAATGCACCGTTCAGCTACAGACTCCCTCTGTGCACCGAGAAGACCGTACCGCAGCCTCCGGTGAGGCTAAAGGGGGATGTGGGGGTGTGTGCGTGTGTATTTCTTAACAACTCGTGGTGTGGAGACGTACAGACTGTTTATAAGCACTGCTCACAAGATGGGGAGTTTTTTCTGCTGAAATGCCGACCCTATTATCTACCGAGGGAATTCACTGCTGTGTTTTTGGCCGCTGTTTACATCACAGCTAACTACACGGCAGTGCTCGGCAAACTCCACAACGTCATTAGTGCCTTAGAGACGGCTCATCCCGATGCTGTTTTTATTGCAGCTGGTGACTTTAATCAGTGCAATTTACGGACTGTACTTGCTAAATACCACCAACACGTGAACATTCCCACCCGTGAGAAGAACACACTGGATCATGTTTACAGCAACATACGCGGTGCATACAAGGCTGCACCCTGCCCCCACTTTGGACACTCAGACCACATCTCCCTATTCCTGTACCCAGCCTACAGACAAAGGCTGAAACAAACAAACCCTATCATTAAGCAAGTTAAACTTTGGACCCCAGAGACTGAGAGCACCCTGCAGGACTGTTTTGCACAGACAGACTGGGATGTGTTTAGGGTTGCAGCCACTCTGGAGGACTCTTCTATCAGCATACAGGACTATGCTGAGTACGTGACTGGTTACATTAGCACCTGTATTGACAACATCGTGCCCACAACACCAGTCAGGAAGTTCCCCAACCAGAAGCCCTGGATGAACAGTTAGGTACGCCACATGCTGCGTGCCCGCTCTCTTGCATTTAGATCAGGCACTGAGACAAAGCTGCGAAGTACGGACTATGAAAAGCCATCACAGCAGCCAAGAGGCAGTACAGAGAGAAGCTGGAGGGCTTCTGTTCTACTGCTGACTCTGGAAGTATGTGGCAGGGCCTACAGCACATCACAGACTACAGGACCACCACCAGCACAATGAGCTCCACAGACAGTCTGCCGGATGATCTCAACACTTTCTACACCCGCTTTGAGACATCCAGCAACAGTACAGAGTGGAGGCACACACACACCTTAACCACCCAACCCCCCTACCCTCCCCCAATGGTCTCTTCAGGTCAGGTACACAAAGCACAAACGAAGATCAACCCCCTTAAGGCAGCGGGCTCTCAGAGCATGTGCCAACGAGCTGGCTGATGTTCTCTGCTCCATCTTCATCCTTTCCCTCAGTCAGAACATCATTCCATCCTGCTTTAAGACTACAATCATCGTCCCCCTTTCTAAAAAATGTCCACCCACCTGCCTGAATGATTACAGGCCAGTAGCACTCGCTCCAATCATCATGAAGTGTTTTGAGAGAGTGGTGCTGGCCCACACTCCGAGCAGCATACCGGACACTCTGGACCCCCTGCAGTATGCCTACCAGCCCAACAGGCCCACCTCAGATGTCGTTGCGGCCACACTACATTATTCCCTCTCCCATCTGGAGAACAAAAACTCCTACATCAGGATGCTTTTTGTTGACTACAGCTCCACCTTTAACATGGTTATCCCCCATAAACTCACCCATAAATTGTCTGCACTTGGCCTGCACCCCACCCACTGTGACTGGCTCCTAGACTTTCTGACTGGCAGGCCCCAGTCTGTCAGGATTGGTAATAGGACTTCAGCCACCATTATCACAAACACAAGCTTCCCACAGGGATGCGTCCTCAGTCCCATCCTCTACACCCTGTTCACCCACGACTGTGTCACCTCCCACAAAGATAACATCATCCTAAAGTTCGCACACGACACCGCAGTGATAGGACGCATCACTGGTGGGGATGAGGAGGCCTACAGGAAGGAGGTGGACAGTCTGGCGTCATGGTATGAGGACAACAACCTCATCCTCAACACAGACAAGACGAAGGAGATGATAGTGGACATGAGGAAGGAGAGGAGATCTCACCGGCCTCTGTTCATCTGAGGGCTTGAAGTGGAGAGGGTGAGCAGCATTAAATGCCTGGGCATCTACACCAGTGAGGGCCTCACTTGGACACTTAACACCACACAGTTGGTCAAGAGGGCCCAGTAGCGGCTGTACTTTCTGAGGAGGCTGAGGAAGTTTGGTAACTTTTACTGCTGCATTGTTGAGAGCATCTTGACCAGCTGCATCAACGTGTGGTACGGCAACACTACTGCTATGGACCACAAACACCTGCAGAGAGTGGTAAAGACTGCTGAGAAGATCACCAGGACCCCACAGCCCTCTTTGCAGAGCATCTACAACTGTAGAGTCCGAAGGAGAACTGCCTTGATCCTCAGGGACCGGGACCCCACAAACCCCCAACACGAACTGTTCACACTTCTACCCTCAGGTAGGAGGTATAGAAGTATGAAATGCAGGATTTCCAGGCTAAAGAACTCTTTCTTTCCCAAGGCCATTAGACTCCTAAATAACTGACTGGAGTTTATAACCATGGTTCACATCATTCTATCTACCTCATACAACTGTATTTGACTTGTCCATCACATACCTACTTGCACAATTACACTTTATACTTCTATTCTGTTTTTATACTTTATGCTGCCACTGTTACTTATTATCTATCTGCTACTTATTATTTATGTTTATCTTTATACATTGGTTTTGGCATTTGGTGTGGATAGCAAAGAAAGAATTTCATTGTACAGAGAAACATGTTTCCTTATTGTGCACATGACAATAAACTTTGAACTTGAATTAAAGATTTAAAGTTTGGGTTGAATCCAAACAAAGACAACCAGAAGGTGCATGATGCTTTATACTCTTGACTTAGGTACGGTATGTTATGTGCCACACACTTCCAATTCACATTGCCTAGCAACAGCGCAACAACCAGCCACAAATACTCCTCAAAATCGGGGCGTCCATAAGAAAAACAACATGGTATTGTGAGGGAACACTACTTATTTTCAGCATCATTAAAAAACATAAAGTACTGGAACAGATGTGACCACAAGATTGATTAACCTGTAAAACCTATCAAACAAGGTCTAAATATTTTTTGAGGTCAGAAAAATCAAAATTAAGAGCCTAATCATGACTAAAAAGTCCCTTTCAGCCCAGGCCATGAAGAGCTTTCAGTTCTCTGTCTCTGCTACAATATTCACAAATTTCAAAAATGCAGTAACGGGCACATAGTAATATATAATAAAATAACATGTTTAATTGTTTTTCATACACAATTTTGATTTTCAGACTTTCAGGCTACTCCTAAACTTGGAAATTTCATTTTAGTTTTCTGTGGTTCCCTCAGTATAGCCAGGTGGAGCCTGAACACTGGTTCAAAGTCCCCTCTCCCTAAGCCCCTCTACCCCATCTGTGAAGTGTTGCTACTAACACTCTAAAGTAAATTGATCTCACTTATAACTCTCCCACTTCCACCACTTAACAGTATATGAGACCTATATACTGTATAGTTACTACATGTATAGATGTAGATACAGATAAATATTTATTTGTGCTCATGCTATAAACTCAAGTTTGTTTTAAAATAAGGGAAAATTTGTGGAAGGGCTGTACAAAAAGCATTGTATCCTATTACAGCCCCACTTATTAAAATTAGCACATTGGTTTGCCCTGATGAAAACTGTTTCACAAAACAGCAATACTAGGATATTGTATAAGGTTACATCTGAAGGTTTCAATCACAAAAATCTTGAAACCAAAGAAATAACAGCAATTCAGTGTGGGAAAAAGATGGCTTTCCAATGGCTAGATAAGAAATACAGGTCTCTTGAGAGTGATTGTTCTTTGACTACCTAGAAAATAGCAGTTCAAAAAATAATTCCCTAAAAACATATGACATTATTTGTGGATTACAACACAGTGGGATTGTTGAAAGGGCACAGTGAGGTTTCATTCTTTATATAAACATAGCAAAATACAGCAACAACAATATGTTATTACCTAGATTTTTGTATCCACTTTATTTCACTGAATGGAAGTATATTTTCCTATTGGTTAGACAAGGGAAGAAATGAGAGAAAGTGTAGACACATAGTATACACTTTAGCTGCTTTAAGCTCCTTTGTGGATATCTACAGGAGAATTTTAATTAAAAACAACAGAAGAAATTACAATGGAAACAAGATGTACTGTCAAACAGTGGTGGAGTCTGCAGAGCAGATTGTGTGTTCAGTCACGTTTCCCATTTACAGTATTATGAAAAGAGTTATTTACCGGCCTGTGAAAGAGCTGGGTTTACTCTTTCTTTTCTGTAAGCTTTTCATCTGTTTGTGCCTTGACAACTTCCTTCTCCTCTTCCTCACAGCCCTCTTCAGGAGCATATCACAAATGACATTAACTACAGTCTCACCAAGGCCCAGCTTGACACACATCACCCTCTCACTCCTCCTGTTCACACTGACAAGACTATCTTTTAGCTCTTTGGATACTACTATACCTACACCATTTCTCCCTTGCTCATTTGCTCAACTGTACAATAACTTAAAGCCTTCTCCCAATCCTCTTTTCTTATTCCCCCTCCATCTAGTTTTCGGCATGCACATCACTCCCATTTTCCTCTTTTCCTAGTCGAAAATACAGTATATGAACGGACATCATCAGTCCAATGGTCAGTTTACTTTATATGCTGTAAGAGGCTGCCCGTCTGACAAAGGGATGCCAGGATAAGAAAAGGTTTAGGGTGCAAAAATCATAAAAGATATGCTTGATAAAATCAAGATTTAATTAAAAGCTCACAATTGTAACTGGAGAACCCCTGTAAGTACTAGGTTTTTTGCAGTTGGGAGCTACATGAGCTAAATGGTAATTACTTGATCGCGAAGGCCAGATGATTGTTCCAAACTGTGAAAGAAGCAGAAGGCTCCCCATAGAACAGATTTAGAATGTGCATTTAGAAAATGTATAAAATACTGTACAGTTTAATTTAGATAAACTGCAATGAACTAATACTTCATCTAAGGTTGTTTACTGCCTTATAACACATACTTCTGGGGTATCCTAAGGCCTTGCACATCCTTATACTGGATTAATTGGCTCTGAGAATTTTATGGATATACTAGTCATTAAGCCCGTTACAATAACGGCCACTAGAACAGTAGTACATAAACATTAGTAGAAACAGTCTATATTAAATGGCAAGGGACCTTGACCTCATTCTGTTTGTTGGTTGTATTTTTCTTTCTTTCAGCCTTTCTTTTGTTGATGTTTACTTGCTGAGCTGACCGTTTTTCGTGGGCTGCCGCCGTGTATTGTGTGTCTTTAATTTTCTGTGACAGTACTACTGTCTTGTACATCCGTAATATACTTTTAATTTTCTCTGGCGGTAATACTGGCTTGTATGTGGCTGTAATATGCGTCACTGCATTGTGTACCTTTAATTTCCTCTCGCAGTAATACTGGTTTGTATTTCCGTAAAACGCCTGTAATTTTCTCTGACAGTAATATCGCGCATCGCACCGTGCCCCACACATGCGCACTTCACCAGAAGACACACACACACGGACACATGGACGCACACAGGGATTTTATTAAAGAGGATTTTAGATAAAGTGTAGGAATTGCTGGTTGGCTGTTTCAGTCCAAAAGGGAACAATTTGAAAATGCTGAATACCTCTACAGTGTTGGAGTATATGTATCCAGTGTAAAAACTGAAATACCATAAAAGATTCTTTATGATAATAATGTTGTGTGGAGGAATTGTCATGCAGAAAGTAAGTTGTCCAATATATATTCACTGTGCCCCTTAAAGATTCCTACAAAACAGGATGTCTGAAGACAGAAGGAGACTTTTGGAGAGATGAGGGTGAGTCTCTTATTTGTTTTTGGTGAGCTGATTGAGAAGAGAGCATATAGGGAAGAACTGTATATTCAGCAGTATCTTAGCAATATGTACACCTACCTTCAGATGTCTGAGATAAACTCAAGAGGGGTTTAGGACCGGAGAGATGTGCCTCTAAATTACTGTACAGAACGCTGTAGAGGATTATTATTATTACTAAACAATTCACTAAGCTATCTTATGGCCTGAAGGACAATTGTATTCTATACCAAATCATTCTCAGTATTTTTTTCTTTATTTCACTTTTTTATGGTTAAGTCACATCCCAGAATGTAACTCTTTTATTCTTCAGGAATCCGTGTTGGGAAGGGTGCAATGGAGTTTGGGATTTATGTGTTGTGTAGTGGGGATTTTTTTGTAACATACTTTTCATATGCTTTGTTGTGAAACATGTGGTATTGTACAGTCTGGAAAGGTTAATTCTAAACAATTTAAAGGGATTTGATATTGGCTTTCCTACCCGGCATTAAACAAATACGTTGTAATTGCTTTATTTAGTTAGTTGTGGGGCTGTGGGGCCTATTTTAGGGTCTTAGTTTCAGTGTTATGGCTAGAGTCAGATTAAATGAAATGCTGAATGAAAATGAATTATAAAACCTTAATTTCCATTGTAGCCTTTTCTAATCAAGCACACTGTGATCACATGCACCGCTGTGTACCCAAGCCCTGCAATCTTCCAACTCCACTGTTTTTTCAGAAATCACAATACAACTGTGGAAACTTTTTTTTTGCCTTGCTTTGAATGACAATAGTAGCATAGTAAATAAGAAGTAAGAGGAAATTTACAGTCATTTATTTTTTTTGTTGTATCATTTGTTGTTTTTGTTTTTGGGGCATGTTAGGTCATAATTGATACAGGATTTACCATACATTCTTGGGCAGATCAACTTTAATGGGCTCATGCAGATCCATGCCATTTCATGAAGAATGTGACCAGAATAATATTGATTTATACAACATTATACTACCTTGTAGTATCTATTCTGGGTTATTATTTGCATAATAAAGGCAACTCATGATGCGCCTTAACTTTATAATGTAATGTATAACAAGTCATAAGTAAAATGTTAAATTCTTGATTGTTAAATGATTCCAGATGTGTAATAATAAAATTTCTATTCTGTATTCCTTTTATAAGTCAGAGGTCAAGACAGTATTATAAGTTAGAGCTGCTGGTGAGATTGTTCATATTTCCTTTTAAAAACTGTGGCAGTCATCGTAACTGGCTGTTACTAATGCTTTTCCATTCATATCCTCTTGCGGTGACACTTGGACTTTCTCCCATCTTGTTCAAGTTACCCTTCCCAACATTGCTATGAACTGTTTCATCACCAGTGAAGTATCTTTCGTCATATTCCATCGTTCATCTACATTTGTCTGCAGCATGATGTATTGTGGAGTGCCCGAAAAGGGCTGGATGCCCAGCCAAAGGCATCTGGAATCAGTGTAAACAGGAACTTCTGTTTTTTCTCTTTACTGTTGTCAGAAAGTCCTATGTTTATATAATATGTTTATATCATTCTAGTTATTTATTAATATTTAGGTGCTTTACAGTTCCTATTAAAACTTGAGTGTATATTTATTTACATACTGTACGTTGTTCTTTGTGTCCAGCAATGTGTTTTTGTGTTTTGCTGTATCTTATGTTGTGTTTTTTTAAGCTATAACATATATATATATAAATGTCTGTTGTGCAGTTGAATTGTAAATGAATACAACCTTTATATTAGAGGTAAGGGGGTTCTCTAATTCTAAACCATTTAATTTTCGGTAAAAACCAAATCCATTGTTTTCTCGATATTATAAAAAATTTGCTGTTACACTCTACACATTGTGTTCTAGTACAGACAGAAAATGAGAGACTCAAAACAAATGTGGAAATTTTAAATTTGAACCTGATGTAAATAAGATCTATACCATATGAAAGAAATGATATTTGTTTTGACTCAATCTAACCTTTTGTCAGTTCATGCTGTCTGTAATAGTCTAATTTCTTTAAGGCCTCTGGAGTTATCCAAGTCACACAAAGTCTCCTGTCACCTTGTGAAACACTGTTGTGACATCCTCTGTAATTAATTAGAGATGTTTGTGTAATGTAACTACGACAAAATCAGAAAGGGAAAAAGTCATATATAAAACTTTCCTGGTGTATTTGAAGAGTATATCACATTCAGATTTTTGTACAACTGTGCAGCAATTTATGAGTACAGTTGGCCCTTCTTATCTCCTTGGGATTTGTTCCAAGACCCCCTTCAGACACCAAAACCCTTGGATGGTCAAGTCCTTTATATAACGTGGTTTAGTATTTGCATATAAGCTATGCACATCCTCATGTATACTTTAAATAATGTCTAGATTACTAATACAATGCAAACACTATATAAATAGTTGTTATACTGTATTGTTTAGGAAATAATGATATTGGCAGGTGGCATGGCAGTTCTAAAAAGATTTAAGATTTTTATTTTATTGTCGAGAGAGCCTTTGAGGGATTGTTTTGACTACCTAATTGCTTTTTAGGAGCCATTTTTTTCACAGAAACAAAGGGTGCACACAATGTGATGCCATGGGCCTTATAGGGCCTTACAGGTGGGATTGCTGACTGAACAGTTTTGTTTAAAATAGTGCAGGGCAGCGCTTGGCTCTGTGCACTTGCGTGTCCCTGTCATTAATAATGGTTTAATCAGCTGAAACTTTAGCATGTAGTTTACAGTGTACTGATTACCTACTGGTGTCTAAGCCATTTCTAGCCTTCACAGCTTTTTGCACATCCATGTGTATTGCTAGCCTTACCTAAGTGTAAAGCCAGGTGTCTGTGAGCTAAATGTCGGAGTTGCTTTGATTGGCTTGGGGAGGAGGAATGCTTTAAAAAAATCTGATTTTGATTTAACTTTTTGCTTAGTGATAGTTTTCTTTGTTTGAGTGTCTTCATTTTCCAGAAAAGGTTTTTGTCTTTTGTGTTTTGTTTTAAGAGCTGCTGTACTGTGGGAAGTGTAAAGATGGAAACTTTCTCCCACATTTGTCAATTGGTAGCTCTCAGAAGCCAAGGTAGGACAGGTGAGCGAAAAAGAACTTCCCTTTTATAAATGAGGTGTTTTCCAAAGAACAGTATCAATCAATTTGCACAGTAGAACAAGGCTGTTTCGTGTGAGCAGAGCTAGCCAATTCAAGAGCAGTGTGGTGGCTCAGTAATTGGATGCCATATAGGAGCTGTAAGTTTATTCCTATAAGCCATTTTATTCAACTCTTATGATGGGAGGCTACTACAGGATATGCCCAGGGATCATTTCATTTTTCTGGATTTAATGTAGTGCTCAATGTGTTGCAAAATGTATTTATTTATTTTACTTTTTTAATATTTTTGATCTGCATTTGGTTGAATCTGTGTATGTGGAACCTGTGGCTACAGAAGGCTAACTGTATAAGGAAAGAAACATAAACCCTCAAGGTGGGTCTTTAGTGTACCCAACAAATTTTATTTCATGTAACACCTGACTAAAGTGGAAGCCATCCCAAAGCATGCTACATTGTACAGCTATTTCACAGTTGTTTATGATTTAATGTTTTAGTTGATTGCAGATGGAAATTAAACTGCAAGCCTTGTACTTTATACTCTGTGTATAAGATATTGGTAAAAGATTGCTGAATGTGTAGTTGTTAAAATTGAAAAATGTAATGGTTACTTAATGGTGTGTGCTTACAGTCTAAACTTTTTTTCACATCCTTTATAGCTATTTCTAACATCTAATCCCCTCAATGAAATTCATGGTCATTTATTACTATCAAAATCATAAACTAAACTTCTTCAATTCACTTTTGTTTAGACTAATGACCACCTACTATTCCACCATAAAGTAGATGTATTTAAATTACTTTGGTGTGTATACAGTATGTCTCTCATCTAAAAATCACATTTAATAAATTGTTGCAAGTTCATCTGTTATAGTTCATCCACAGAGTTTACATCACTCTTTAGAGGTATCACCAGATGGGTGTTGTGTTTGATCCATTCTGCCATTTATGCTCCCATGGTGTTCCTGGCACTTTTCATGCTCCGGGAATGTCTCAGTGTTGTTGTCATTCACTTTTGGTTTTACTAAACTATGAAATTTCATTTCTGTCTTTGGTATTTTTTCTAGTTTATGATTCTTCTGCTTATTTCAGTTGTTCATTTGTTACTCAAAGAAAGCCTCTCTGGTGAACTTAATAGCTAAAAAGCTAGCATCAGGTCTGAAACCTCACAAAGAGAAGACAGTTTAAAATTGCCTTCTGTCTCTTTTTAATGTGACCAACTTTAAGTTGTCTGCTGCAAAAATTAATATTGTAGCCCTTTTTCATTTGAGGCACTGAGTGTAATAAATGTCTGATTAATTATTGCTCTACATTTCTTCTGCACCTTATGCCTCAAATGTAAATCACCTTTTTATTTATAAAGTAAATACCATCCTAAACCACATGGCATTTACCTGTATATCACAGAGTACTTAGTTTATAATTTATGCATTTGGAATAGCTAAGGAATGACATTTAATTCTTGTTTGAAGATTCATATGTAAATTATGCTGATTATATAAAATGACAGATGAACAGTTCAGTCATCTCAGACATATGTGAAGAAAAAAAGATCCATTGAAGTGTTAAAAAAACAGTTGCTGGAATTGAATTACAAAAGCTGTACTGAACAATGCTCATTTGCTGGATTGCTTCTTCAAGAAATTGATCGTTCACAGTTGACTGACAATTGTCAAAGGAGGAAAGAGAATTAACATAAGAGAGAAAGGGATGGGGAAAAAGGCTTTGCATCTGGTATCAAGCAACAGTGCAAAAATGAGAGGCAATATTTGTGAAGGAAAAGTCACACATTGTTAAAAACATATGAAAGATGCTTGGAAATAATTGACTAAGCTATTAACTACTAATAGATCTTAATAACTGATGCAGGACTTAATACTTGAATGGCAGCAAAATGTTAACTTTAAAATAAAAAATGTTGGCAAATGTCTGTTTTCTTCCAAATAACATGGTATTTATCATTTTTGAATTTTAATCGGACAATCTCACTAATGTTATCATTAGTGACATTAAGAAAATAAGTATCTCACAAAATGTATGGATGAATATGTTGTACTAGCCGATGCCCGCCATAGCATACAGCGGTGTAAGAATAGGAACAGAAAACGGTGAGAAAGAAATTCAGAAATCAAGAAGAAATAAATACTTCTTGAAAGATGCAGTGTGCATGTAGAATTTCCGGCCAAGCAGGATTACATGTGAAAGTGATAAATAAATCAGGCTTTCCGAATTTACGTACTATGGCCGTGGCATCCTGATCGTTTTGTTGCATGTATCTTGGACTTCCTGGAAATGTGAACGGTAATTTGATCATTTTGCCTACACGTATGCTGTTATTTTCAGCGTTTGCTTGCAGTGCGTCTGATCGTTAAACACGCAGATCTTGTTGATGTAATCTGAGATAGTTGAGACACGCGCCCTCTGTTTTAACATACGCATCTACGACGTACTGTTGGAATAGTTTGCCGCTGGGGTGCAAAATAATAAATGTATTCCTCATTGCTAATCTGTACGCGTAAAATTGGCATTGAGTAAGCCTCATTCGCTTGCCGGTTCTTTTATCGGAAACATGTTGTAAATCTTTGTGCCAGCCAATGTCTCCATAAGGGAATAAAATTGATTAAACCATAGGATCGCAATTCATATTGAGCATGGAAATCTGTTTACAGGACTTGCCTATGGGATAGATGCAAATATTCTTTTTGGCAGGCGTTTCGCCATCTTCTCTGGCGAAAATCGCTGCCACATCGGTGTGACATGTCCGGGCATTGTATCGTTGTAAATCCTGCCTAGAGTTTTCCTTGAAAACCATTCGTACAGATGTTGTTGGATTGAACTCAGCGATTTTATGCATGTGTTTGTATGATTTAGCGAAGGGGTTGATGGTTCTGAGCATGAAATCTAGCTGGAGAAGTACATTTTTGCTGCATGCAGAGTTTGCTTTATTTTGTAAGCGTACTTCAGTAGCTTGCGCTGTGTCAAAAACATACAACTGTCCATATCCTGGAGAGGTAGAAGTGTTAGCATATAGTGGAGGGATTTGGTGATAAATTTGCCCGTGTATTTTAAAACAGTATGGTCCATGGCCAGGAGGTTGAGTTATCTGTGCACCCACGGAAGCAAACGCTAGAGAAGAGTTGTATTCTCAAATGTGTTCATGATAATTTTTAGCTTCTGATATTTGCTGTGTAAGAAGCTGTTGTAAAGACACAGGTGGCTCCCTCAAAGTTGGTAAAGCTACTTTACCGTTGTGGCAGCACATCGAGTACTTGTTGGATGCATTACACTCAGCAGGCCAGTATAGTGCATGACATGGAAGAGGACAAATAGGAATCGAGAAATGCTGGTGTTGGCTGCGTGTGGGCGGGATCGGTTTTGAAGTGGAAGCAGGACGAACCAGAAGAGAAATATATATGAGATGTCTAATGAAGACTGGCATATGGTTCATTGATTAACAGCTCTGCCTCGCAGCCCCATGACCGTGTAAAGTTTGCATGATGCCACAAATTCTGTGTGTTTTTTTGTGTAATTTTCATTGCCTCTCACATCCCAAAGATGTGCATGTTTCTCTATATTTTATTACATTTGTAATCCGTGGCATTTTTTGGAATAAAACAGACCTAGTAGGGAGAAGATGTCAGAAGAGAAGGGCCACCCTGAGAAACTCTTTAGTGTGTGTGTGTGTGTGTCTGAGAGAGAGAGAGAATGATGATCAAGCACTTAAAAAGCATCACTTAGGGCCTACTCCTCTGGTTAAAGCCACTGGATTGGGTGCATTACCAACAGAAAGTCTCAAGAAAGGCTTGCACTGGCTGTTTACAGATCATGTTGTCTCTGACCCCAAGTGAGTGGTTTGATGACAGTATTAAAACATATCTCAAAATCAATATTCAACACCAAATGTAGAAACGCAAATGAATATTAAAAAATGTTTCAATTTAAATTTAATGGGTAGAATAATGAATTGTATTTTATCTAAATGATTTGATTCATGATAATGATTACTACTACTACAAAATAATGAGACATACAAGTTTGCACATCCTTTGAATTACAACATAAAAAAACAATGGGTTGCTTGAAAGGATGCACAAGCAAATGTAAGCCAAATGTAAACACAAACAACTTAAAGCAGGTTAGTGGCACTAGATATGTGGAGATTTGCACATACTCCAGAAAGGAATATTTTTCTAGACAGGAAATTTCATTTAACATATCATGAGAAATTTGAAAAATGTGATTATGATGACTAAAGAGAGTTTGCTGTAAAGATTCTAATAATATATTAAGTTAATTAAGTGAGCTCATTATTTATACAGTTTTTGCATAACAGCCCTTAATGCAGAGACTGCACTGTTTTCAATTATTGTTTAGCTTGGCAAGCTCATAAGTAAAAGTGTGCTTAGTATCAATAAACAGAATTAAATTGTATTGAATGGTTTAGCAAATGCTTAGTAAGCATTGCCTTTTATGTGCATAGTACTGTACAATCCTTTTTAAGTTCACTTATCATGGTGTTAAGTAGGAGAGTTCACAAAGACACATCATACCCTTATATTATTAAAATCTTTACTCTGCCTTTCATTACATTGCATGGGAAGACCAAAGACCTATTGTGCAAGGTGTACTAGAAATATCCACACCAATATAACATCAGCCTTTAAAAATAAAACCATTTTACATATTCAGGATGTTTCATAGTCTCTCATATGTGAAGTGGGGGATTATATCTGAGACCATGAAGTTCATTATATGCTCTATGTGGCTAATGTAAACTGTCATCTTGGGGTATATATGAATTTATTGGAAAGATTGACTTGGATCCAGAAAGATGAAAAATTAGAACAGTTAATTGATCAATCTCATTCTCCTATTCTGAATCCTATGAATTCTGTCCTAACTACTTCCCAGGATATCAAACTGCCATGTTAAATATTTGAGACATCAAGTTTGGTGAAAGGACATAAAAGGACAACTTTAACTTTCAGGGCATAACCATCTCCTGTGTTCTCCAGAAAATACTCCATGAAAGAGAGAGAGAGCTGTATCCATTCCTTTCAGTTCATTTAGTTTTTGTATTGCACTCTTTGCTGAGTGCAGGCTCAGGGCACTGTAACACATTCACATGTAAATGCAATCACAAAACTTTACAAATACTAATTACATAATGAGTACATATAAAGACACAAATTTGTTTAAACGGTAGAAAAACAAAGTAATATGAAAGTGATTTACATCACTTGAACCTAACAATATCTGTCCATTAGTTTGAACTATGGTCAGTTTAAAATGAAGGACAGGAAAACAAAAGCTTCAATCAGCAGCTTCCCTGAAGAGAATACCGTAAATATCCGCATATAGGACGATACCATGTATAGGACGCAGTGGATTTTTGACCCTAAAAACCATGGAAAAACCTGTGTACCTGTTTATAGGACGCATCCTGATTTTGAGTTACCGGGATACTAATTAAAAGCTGCTGCCACCAGCGCCAGTGATTGTATCCATGCGTTTGTGTTAGGCTGGAGTATCTCTGAACAACAACAAAGAGCGAGAAACATACTAGACGGCGAAAATGACGTATCGGTGACATGAATATATTCAAAATAAAACAATTTCCAAACGTTACAATAAGGCATACAGGTGGATGTATAGTAAAATGAGCTTTCAAACGCTGTGTTATTCTCCAAAATCGATACAGTATTAGCGACGCTACACCTGAAAAATACTTTAATTTGAAATGGTGTGAAACACCAGTGCGGGGGCAACGGCTAATCGCACGCGGACTGAGGCATACCCCGGTAGCTACAATTGCAGCACTGCTAACCGACTGTCGCTTGGAAACAAACCTTGAAATTCAAATTGGATTCAAACCACTCCTCTCTGTCCCCGTCACACAGCCATCGAAGGCAAAGGAGAGGCACTGACACACGCGCACACGATCATAAAGTCCAACATCCCATTATGTAGTTTTAAAGATAGCTGTTCATTATTACCCAGTCAACATGGTGAAGACAACACGACAGAGCTTTACTGCAAAGTTTAAACTGGAAGTGATCACGTACGCGAAAGAACACGGGAACCGGGCAGCTGAGTGGCAATTTGGTCTGACAGAATGCGTAATCAGAAAATGGAGAAAAGCCGAAAGTACCATCAAAGAAATGAGAAAAGTAAAGAGGGTGAACAGAGGCTCGAAGGCTCACCACCCTAACCTGGAAAAGGCGCTCATTAAATGGATTGAAAGTTTGTCCCTGTGACTTACCGTATTACGTAATTGTCATTGCAAACGCCAATCTAGCAGGAAATTGTCTGCGTGTAAAAGTAAAAGGCAAATCTGAATTTGATGGGGTCAGGGATATCCGGGGATTACGGTAAGGACAGTTTGTGAGGTATCAGCTGCGATAGTTTAACACTCCAGTACATTGTGGTGAATGCTGGTAACAGTCAGGCGGGCAAGCCATCAAAGTTTGTCGCGTTTGGGAATCGCTGTATGCAGCGTGTAAAACAGTTTGCGTGTGTGGCAGGAGGAGGGTAATCGCGTTTGGGAATTGCTGTATGCAGCGTGTAAAACAGTTTGCGTGTGTGGCAGGAGGCGGGTAATCGCGTTTGGGAATTGCTGTATGCAGCGTGTAAAACAGTTTGCAAGTGTGGCAGGAGGAGGGTTAGATTTGGCGGGCGGGGCTCTGTTGTGTCGTGCGTAGTGAATTGTTGGTGGGTGGGGCTCGGTGAATTATATATATAGATTTATAATTTTTGTAATAAAAGTATCCATGTATAAGACGCACCTGGGTTTTTAGGCCTACTTCTTAAAAAAAAAAAAAGTGTCCTATATGCGGGTATTTACGGTAAATCTCTGGAGTATCCATGCTAAGTTATAATAAGCAAGGGAGAAGGCAAAGTCAGACATTGTCAGACTCCTAAAGACCTAGGCCAACTGGCTGCCCACTCACTTCTTGGGCTTTCTACAGTAGAGTCTGTGGTAGGCCATCTAATATAATCTTTCTGTCCATGACATTGTATTGTAACATTATATCCATGACATTGTAATATGCCAAATTACATTTTTAAATATCTTTAATCTGTGTTACGTAATTTGATAGGAACAGTCCAGAAACTGAGTTGATCGTGAAAGCAGTGTAAAATTTTCTTAAATGTCCATACTCATGCACTCTTGGCTAGACTAATAATTACTTTTAAGTTAATGGATTAAGGCACAAAGTCAGCCTTTAACTGGGGTTATTTCTGATATTAAATATTACAACCTATTCAATGGACAGACTGTTTTTCTGGATAGATTATTTACTACTACTATTTAGACATGGGTATATTCTGGGTAATTTTATTTTTGCAGGCAGCTGTAACATTTAAAATCCCCTATAATCTTCTGTATGTCTATAGTCATTCCCTCTCTATATTTGTATAAATGAAACTTTGTTCACATACTGCTGAGTGTTTAAATTTTACTATAAGCTTGGGAAATATACAGATTTAGATTTTATGACAGTGTAGAAGAGTGCCTTGTTCCTTCTGAGCCATACACTAAATAGATGATCTGATATCACCATGTTTCATCTACAGTAAACGCCCGGTGGGCTCTGCAGCAGCTGAACATTGCTTTAGCACTTAAAATTGACTACAGTAGGCCAATTTTCTATTTAAAGAACAAAACGCAATAACAAAACACAATCCAATCCCAAGAAATACAATAATATTTTCTGAACACAATACATACAACAGAACAGAACAATCAACCCCTAGTTCTCCCAGGTGAGCAGAATAGGCTTTTTTGACAATAGTGTGGTTTATGATATCACAATTAACATGTCATAGCACTTGTTTATTTTACCCTGTATTACTTTAAATGTTGCTGTTAAAGCACTAAAAGTGAATTTAGACCCACGGCTGTCTTTGAGATATATAAAAAATGTTATTATATAGAAAAAAAATGGTATGAGTGTAGAACATATTCAAAACCAATGACCTAATAATGTGGGTGCTTGATGACATTGCTCACAGGTTTGAGCTGGCCCTGGGTACATTTTATACAGTTTTTGACAAGATATAACTGAATTATATATTTTTTTTAAATTATTGCATGCATGGCACATAATGAAGTGAACATTTTCCTTCAGAAAACTGTATTAAAATAAATGTTTTTTTAGTGTTGGAATATTTTTTCAAAGTCCTGTAAATTATTCTAATATAACATTTTCCAAATACATAATTTCTATCTCCTAGCCTGTATGTACAGTATAATTGGTCCTGGCTGTAGTTATATACTCCGAATGAAAATATTTTATTATAATATTGTGTTTAATGTTATATTAAATTGATGTGCAATTCAAGGTGCAGTTGTAATGTCTGAATGGACTTTATCTCATATTTAGGTGCTTCAGTGTTTGTGTTAATGCTAACATATTTCTCAAAGCTTTTGTATTGGATTTAAGTTTGAGCTGTTTGGTTTTTTTTTTAGTCTGATGTTTTATGTTGATTTTTTTGTCTGCAAGTGTACTTTTCATTGTACATGTGACAATAAAAAAAGACCTTGACCTTGTTCCAAACATTTCTAGCTGGCCTAAAACATATGCTTCTGGAACTCCCTTTATTTTTATATGCACATCTTGAGCTTAATTTTTATGCTTCATAAGATATACTATATGGGTACTGCATTTAGCTTAATTTACCTTTCAACTTAATACCAGCTAACACACATGTCAAAGCAGGCAGAAGAGGACAAAATCCTTTAACATTAGAGGAAAAAAAAAAGACTCAGTTTGACATTTATCCTCATTTAACTTTTGGAAACAAGCAGTTGTGAAGCCAGCACATCAACATCATCAAACAAGAGTTTATAGTCCAACAGGAGCAAAGCCGAACAATATTAGCTATCTATACTAATAAAAGGCAAAGCCCTCACTGACTGACTGACTGACTGACTGACTGACTGACTGACTGACTGACTGACTGACTGACTCACTCACTCACTCACTCACTCACTCATCACTAATTCTCCAACTTCCCGTGTAGGTGGAAGGCTGAAATTTGGCAGGCTCATTCCTTACAACTTACTTACAAAAGTTAGGCAGGTTTCATTTCGAAATTCAAAGCGTAACGGTCATAACTGGAACCTCTTTTTTGTCCATATACTGTAATGGACGGGGGCGGAGTCGAGTCTCGCGTCATCACGCCTCCTACGTAATCACGTGAAACGCCTTGAGGCCGATCTGGAAGAAGGTAGCGCAGCGCCTTGATTTAAACGATTCCATGTCTTGGTGGGTTTAATACTGTGTAAGCATACATATTAACACATGTGCAATTAAACGTGTGCATTTACGGGGTGATTTCTCAGGCTTAAAAGCTCGCCTTTTATTAAAAAAGTAAATGCAAACTGTTTTCATTCTGAAGGGCACAAACCACGTTGGATTTTGTAATGATAGTTGATTAGTAAGGTCTATTAAGGGATACTTACAGAATGATTAGTAATGCCTGTGAATGCCGATGCAAGTAGGAGAATGGGCGTGAACTAAAGAACGAGTAGTAACATGTACAGTAAATGTCTCTAAAGTCTGTCTATTAAAAAGTTATTATATCTTTCAATCCTGTGTATTGATTAAACTACGAACCTAACAAGATCACTACATGGTGTCAGAAGTGGCGGATTGGAAGAGGAATGTGAAGAAGAGGTTCAGCTTTTGAACGAGTCTCGTGTCTGTGAGTAACCCGAAAACGTGGTCAGAAAGCGCTAAGACGTTCTAGCAAAAGAGAAAAAAAAATATGGAAGGATTACAGCCCCCACCAAATCTCCAGTTAAAGGGAAATGTAGCTGAAAATTGGAAAAGATTTAAACAGAGATTCGAGTTGTATCTTGCTGCGATTGAAGCAGATAGGAAAAGTGAAAAAATGAAATGTAATTGGCGAAGAGGCGCTAGAGGTGTATAACAATTTTCAGTTTGAAGAAGATGGAGACAATATGAAATTGAACAAAATAGTTGAAAAATTCGAAACATATTGCAACCCAAAGCGCAATGTGACGTTTGAGCGGCATAAGTTTTTTACATGTTTCCAGAAGAGCGGCGAAACAATAGACCACTATGTGACGGAATTGCGTAATAGGAGCTGTTCTAAGAAGAAACCGTCGAGACATCAAAGGACCAATAACCTCTAATCAGAACACTAACACCAGCGAAACAAATATTAACGAGAAAACAAGTATAAATCAAAACGTCAAGTAAAACCACCAGAACGACTCATTGAGACATGTTGAGGATTAAAGGAACATTTTCAATTAAGAAATGCTGAATTCCTTTAACAGTTGTGCTTTTTATACATAGTTTGAATGCTGGATGTATGCCTGAAATGTTCTGGATAGTTCAGTTGTTTGAAGTGATAAAGAATTAAACGTGTGCATTTACGGGGTGATTTCTCAGGCTTAAAAGCTCGCCTTTTATTAAAAAGGTAAATGCAAACTGTTTTCATTCTGAAGGGCACAAACCACGTTGGATTTCAGCCATTAAACAAGCAAAAATGTCGGTACACCAGATAAATAAGCGCAACATATTATCAGTTGTATTGTATACTTACAATACATATAGAAATGTGTTAATCGTTAACTAATAGTATGGGATGGTGTTTTTCGACTCGCGCCTTGATTTAAACGATTCCATGTCTTGGTGGGTTTGCGTAGCTTATTATCAATATCTTTACACCTGTTTTTAAGACTTATTGACTGAAACGGGCTTTCACGAAAAAACTTAGGGCTTTGCTACAGGATACACCCTCCACAAGTTAAGGAAGTAAAAATAAAAGTATATATTTCTGTTTTATTTAAACCTTTTAAGTTCGTATGCATAGCCCCATTTGGCTGTTTTAGTTTTTTTTTTCTTTCTTCAGTAATATTAATCTCCTTAAAGAAAAACAACATATGCATTTTACTTTTTTTGTATCTCTTTAGTAATATTTTAGTGTAAAAGGATAACCAGTATTTAAACCTTTTATGTTACTTTATAAAGTTATTTTACACAATGTTGAAAAATTAATAAGAAAGTTACATATTTTGGCAGCTGCTGCTTTAATTTTCAATGAAATGAAAAAAGCTCTCCAAGAGAAAACCTCAATGAAGAAGAAACAGTTTGCACTATCTAAAAAGGAGAAACCCTCATTTATAAAGGTTTGCTGCAGATGACTTAACTGAAAATAAATGAATAGTTCCTATGTGTATAATACATATTTATCTATTTTACTTATGCCTTTATTCCAGCAACTTGCAACATCTGAGGTACAATTTGTTACATTACTTTTGTTTTTTGCAGCACAGGCAGGTAAAGTGACTTCCTCAGGGTCACACAGTGGTGTCAGTACCAGGATTTGAATTGACAAGCTCCGGGTTTGCTGAAATATTACTGAAGAAAGAAAAAAAAAGAAAACGGGTAAATGGGGCTATGCATACAAATGTCCATCCATCCATTATCCAACCCGCTATATCCTAAATACAGGAGCCAATCCCTGCCAACACAGGGCACAAGGCAGGAAACAAACCCCGGGCAAGGTGCCAGCCCACCACAGAGCGCACACACCCACACACCAGGGACAATTTAGATTCACCAATGCACCTGACCTGCATGTCTTTGGACTGTGGGAGGAAACCGGAGTACCTGGAGGAAACCCAGACAGACATGGGGAGAACATTCAAACTCCACGCAGGGAAGCGAACCCGGGTCTCCTAACTGGCACCTTTCACTGCGCCACCATGCTGCCCGCATACAAACTTAAAAGGTTTAAATAAAACAGAAATATATACCTTTATTTTTACTTCCTTAACTTGTGGAGGGTGTATCCTGTAGCAAAGCCCTAAGTTTTTTCATGAAAGCCCCTTTCAGTCAATAAGCCTTAAAAACAGGTGTAAAGCTAAACTTGCAGCACCACTTTTCAATTACACTTGCCTAACGCCTCTCCTAAGAGGACATACTGTGAGATCTAGGCATCAGTCAAAGCAACAATCACAGGTCCGATTAGAAAGCGGGAAGCTGTGATTTGTCATCTCCCTCCCATGTAACAATCACAGCCCGTGTTACAACGCACTATGTATGTATGTATATATGTATATTTGTATATGTCTGTGTTTATGTATGTGTGTATATGTATGTGTATATATATATATATGTATATATATGTGGATGTGTATATGTATAAATGTATATGTAGATATGTGTATATGTAGATATGTATATATATGTATATATGTATATGTATATATATGTTTACATAACCTCTTTAACACACTACTTCTCCGCTGCGAAGCGCGGGTATTTTGCTAGTTAACAATAAGACTGTCTTGGGCTGTCAAATTATTCAAAAATATACTTCAGTGCTCCTTAAAAATAAATATTCTAATATATTTGAACGGAAGTTAAATGTACTAAGTGTTAATACATGTACGTTTGTACTTAACGTGTGTTTGAAGGCTTCATTATTACTAATAATTTCTTCTCTATGGTTTAGGCCTTGGCTTTCCAGCTGTGTCCAGGTAGTGTGATTCAGAGAAAAACATTCAAAGGCTAGATGGCTGAATGTCTTCCAACTAATCCACCCTCAGATGTTAAAGCATTGTGATAGACAGAAAGACTGTTATTCACTCTTTTTATCTGTAAACAGAATATTCCCACAAGTTCTTGGTTAAAAAAAAAAATTGTGTTTCTTTCCAGAAGTTTACACTTTCAAAGTCCCTGGTTTTCTAACTCTTACTCATATAGCATCCAGTATACCCAGATTCCAAGCTAAATCTATATGTAAATGTAGTAAAACTTCACAAATGTCTCCATATAAAATAAAGAATAAATCAAACCGATCTGTTATTTTTATTATATTTGATCTACACTACTGCTTTACTGCAATGTGTTCCATTAAAAACAAATGTAAGTGTATATTTTTCTCTTTTTTCCCTTTTTTGATTGAGTGTGTTTTGGAAACTTTTGAGTCCAGTATTAATATACAGATTTAATTACCATTGTTGTAGAGAGAATGGATATCTAATACCAACTCAAAAATGGCAAAAATGGAAGAAGCTATAAAAATGTGGTGTTGAAGAATGATTTCAAAAGAGGGTTGGGCCCTTCTTAACCTCCCAGCATTCAGACCTTTACTCAGCTAAGTCTTATGGCAGGTTGTTACCTGGCAACTTCCAACCAGTTCCTTTGCACATTGAGGTGTAAATGCCCGTAAAAATATAAACAGCCTGTAATGAATTTCATGATGTTTTCATTTTTTCTCCCAATAACATTATAAGACTAAAATGGATGTGTTTGAACAAATCTCCACAGTAAAACAATAATGAGTTCAAGGAACATTATTGTCCTTTTTCTTGATGTTAATGTAGTAAAATTAAGGAATTTAAAGCAATCTCGCAAACATTATTTCAATTTTTAGATTTGTGTTAATCCATGATGTATCAGAGTGACACAATGGTTTGTGCAGTAGTAATACAATTTCAGCTTGAAATCCTGACCTAATCTTTATCCATGTAGAGTTTATTCATTTTCTTTCATGTGGATTATCTACAGGTACTCTAATTTCTGTCCACAACCCAAACATGTGGATGGTAGATTAATTGTATATTGTTCCTGAGTGTGACTTGTGTTGAAATGGCTCCTTGTCCAGAGATTGACCCTTACTTGTAGTTGATCCAAGATTTACAGTAATATCTCCATATCTTGCATGCAATAAATTTGCTCTCTTAATTCCTTTTACTCAGGGATGTTTGCTTTGTATTAATTATCATACATCAGAAAAGCAACATCCAGATTATTTGCTCCTTAATTTATTCTTTACCACAAAATAAATTAATACAGTATGTTCATCATAATACCTAAAAAATTGTAGATCATGTGTTATATGTAAACAGTGATGGATGAAGGAGATATGCATGCAGTCAGAGTTTCAGTACCACCTACTTGCAGTTGTCTCCAGCAAATGGTCAGATAAGTTAATTAGTAAGTTAATTATTCAAGGTAATGCAGACATTTTTAAAACCCAGCGAGTTTATTTGCAGTTATCTTAAATATTCCTCTAATGAATGTAATGATTATTGACAAAATCTGTCACAGACTTAAGAAATGTGTTGCCAATCCTAAAATTTAGTCTTTTGAAGTATATTTGTTGGATCCTCACTGGTTATTCCTTTGAGGATTTTATTGTTTCGTGTAATGTCTTTTCTGACTTGTCAGTATATCCAAAAAGTACTGTATATACCTGCAAAAGCCAGTGACAGATTCCTTAAATGTTTTAATATTGTTATACCTATGCGTTGAATTTTAATGGTGCTGAATCATTAAGGAAACCCAATGCCTGACTTTAAAAAAGACTATACTATAACCAGTAGCTATAAAAAGACACTTGAGTAGCAAGTCACACAAAATGTAATTAATAGACAGTAATTCTCATTGTTAGTTAGCAAGCAGCTATATTAAAGAAATGTCAATGTTGCCTTGATTAAAATGATGTAAAGTCTGCTGTAAACATCATGTTTCATTGATTACAATTTAATATGACGCTGCATAGAGCCCCAAAAGGGTTCAGCAGTGCATGGATTGATATTAATATTATGTTTAATTAACCACCTATTTGGAACATGGCATTTTAGATGGGACTGCATTAGGTAATTACGCTGATGACATTGCTGCTTGACACAATAATATGTTACCAGTTTTACTTTCATGAATGTCTTATCCAAGTTTTCATATTATACAAATACTGTATATTTATAATATGTCAATAGGATGGCTTGGGAGGCAAGTAAGGGCAATTACCTGCTGAATCAGTGTACTGGCGCTGTGTTCTAATTCCTTCTCTCTTTCTCCATGTGCAGGATGGAAGACTGACATCCAATCCACTGCTAATGTAACTTCCATTGTCTGCCCTCCTGGGCCTGCTCCTTCCTGCCAAGTGACTATATGACTTAAGAACTGCCCATCTTGTTCTCAGTTCTGTTTTAAACTCACGCCTAGAAAGACATCATCTCAAACTATTGTATGTTGCATTATTCCACATTCTTTCAATATTACACCAAGGAGGTGCTCCAACTCTTTCACTGTGTGTCTCCTTTTTACAATATATAAGCTGTCTCCCATGTGCATGCATGTGTCACAATATATGTACAGTGATAGCAATAGCAGATTAACTGGATCCCAAATGGTGGATCCAAACTCGGTCGGGAGGCCGTTTTGGAAGGACAATGCAGATGGATGCACATATTGCCTGGAGTGGGTCCTATTCCCTTTTATAGTTGGGGAGAAAATATAATGAATGGATGGGGGGGAGCTTCAAGCCAACAACAGCTGTTCCTTCAGTGCGATAGGTGAAAGTTCTCCTCTGCATTCTCCCCATTTTTGATCTCTGTAGGGCTGCATGGGACTTGTAGTTATGGAATGCAGGCCTGTTGGGTTTTTTAGGGGCCACCAGGCGTTGCTACTAAGAGAAGAGTCCCATATTTTATGGGAGTTCCACTTGCTACAAAAGAGCTCCTTGAGCACAGTGTTCTGGCACCAAAATTACTTCCGGATCCGATATAAAGGAACCAGCCATAACTCCATCCTCTCATCCAGATGAGTTAGAGTCGGGTATAGTAGCAGGACAAAGCTCACCTGGGACAAGAGGAGAAGAAAACCAGAATAAAAAAACATTGCCTTGCAATATTGTGTGAAGAGCCCGTAAGAGGTAATTTTATTTGAACTTGGGACTGTTGTTGTGCAGTTGTGTGTGAAGCTTTGGGGCTTTGTTACATCCGCTGTGGGTCACTGGAGAGATAAGAAGAAAGGGGAAATATTTTACAATATTATGAAAAAATAAAAGCAAAAATAAAATGAGTAAAATAAAAATTCATGTAAAAATGACACACTTAGCAGGTTTAACTTTTAACCAGTTTGCAGACTTAGTCCATTTTTGTCAAGGTATCAATAATATGGTCAATTCAGTAGTTATAGGAGGTTGGAATTGCTTCACTATCAGATGACCCTAGTAAAGCACAAGTGATTCATCAACAACAACATAATGAAGATCTCTATCAGTGTGTTAAAGAACTTCATTTTTTTGATATACAAGAAGAGCCACACATTAGTAAGACACATTATAACCCTGGAATTTGGTGTCCATGGTTGCTGCTGCATCACTAGCAGTGCATGTATGTCTGACTTAGGCACAATTTCAGCTGTAATGCCATCACTTATGATCAGAATGAAATTCTGTAAAAGATTGCCTGTATCTGAAACAATTGTCTTTTGTCTAGGTGATATAAATAATGACAGCTTTGAAAGTTGCATAGCACTCTTATTATGCCACACACATTCAGAAGTGGCATTATAATTTACTAGTTGAGCAAACTCCTCATCTTTATATGCTTCACTAGCACTAAAAGTGGAATCTGCTTTGTTTCACTATAACTATTATCACACAATAAATTGCTTCCTTTATCATACGCTTTATGCCATGATAGCCATGATCAGTTGTCCTGTCACCACAAACGCTGTGGATTGTGATTGTAGGACTCACTCTAGTGGCACCACAAAGAACAGATATTTATTAGTATATTTTGATTAATAATGGGGTCCCTGCAGCCGAGGTTAGCCTGTGCATAATATTGATCATGGCAGAAACTGAACGTATTTTTGTAATATTTTTTTCAGTTACTTTTTTAGGTACTGTAATAGTTTTGTTTCGTTTTAGTTTTTAATTTTGGTTTTGTTATTTATTTTCTTAAAGTTTAGTGTTTTAGTTTATATTAAAGATAATAACCTTGGTTTTATCATGGAAGGGCTTTTGGGGACACCTGTTCTTAAAACATATCCGTTCTCTTACCATCACAGATTGTTTTTAATGTGGACCCAAAATGTAATGTCTAAAATCTGTTGATATTTTCTTTTCTTAATTCTTACACCTACCAACATTTGGGAATGTACAGTTTACAGTTGTAATGCACTTGAACTAGGACTACAGTCCACCACATTCTGTGAGTAGTTCCTTCAGACTTCACCCAGTTATGACTATCATTGTAGCCTTCCTATCAAGAGTGTTCCCTCTCCATCACCCTGATTGACCTAGCTGAAAAGGAAACTCGGCTGCCAGTCAATGGTGATAGAATAGAGCAAACATGCATGCAGAAAATGCAGGCTTAGTAAGTTTAATTTTGAAGCATTATTGAAGTAGTTAATGCCTAGATGTTGGAAATTCCCACTGTACAACATGGCTCATCATCCTGCGGCTCTTATTCCTTCAGTTATCTGTGTTCTTGAGTTGTTGCCACACAAGGCTTTGGTGGTGACTCAAAACATTGTCAGTTTGACTTCCCCCTCCTCTTCTCCTTAATTGCCTCATTTGCTAGATCTAGTATAGCTATACTTAAGTGTTGTACTGTCTCTAAATCAGTTTTGTGTTTATGCTGAGCTCATAAAATTAATATCTGCTGCTTTTGAAGCTCACACCTCTGACATCAGAAGCAGGGAGGCTAGACTGCTTCTGTTTATACTTTTAATTGAAACTGGTTCTTATTTCTTATTATTCCTAAAACTAGAATACAATGCTGCAGACCTTTTTACTGTACACTTTTTATTTAAACTTATTATGAAAAAATTCAGGTAATTTGTAATCTATACAGAACATTAATAAATAAGGTACATTTTTAGTAGTTAAGTAACATAACAAGCTATTTTAACATTGAAAAGAAATAAATGTCTTTGTTTCTAGTAACAATTTAAAAATTACTTTTACATTCTTCCTCCTGCAACAAGTTATCTGCGTATTTAAATCTTAGCATTCCATTTGTACAAACTTTAACCCTATTCTTTTTCGTCTCCCATCTCTGCCAGTTTTAAAACTGTACTATGAGAAACATCTCAAATTAATGGCTGCCTAGGTTTTAACCATTTATGTGTACAATGTTTTAAAGATGGACAAAAAGTTGAACTGGTAGCATACAGTATTATTGTATCACTAAGTAATATATTTGAACACGGCATAAACATTATGAACAGATATCAAAGAAATAAAGAAAAGCCACTGTAAGATTAAATCATGGTTCACTTTATCCACAATGTAAATCCCGTTTACAGGTAACACAGTCCTAGAGATGTTGCTAAATTAGGATGCAGAAAACAAGAATGAATATGAACCCCAAAGTAAGGTGTTGCAGCCAGAAAATCAAACACCAAGGTCAGAGGTGGAGACTAAGGAGGCAGAAGACTAAAACTTAAATTATAATGGAAATGAAACAAGAATGGTACAGGGAAAGGTAGGTCAAATGTGAGAATACAATAAAACATCAATGACCTATGGAGGGAGCACACGTCAATATTATCAGAGATGGAGGCTAGCAAGCAAGATATAAATTAAAAGTCTAGCTCAAAAGAGCAATGAGGATGCGGGTTTGGTCAATGATACATACTTGATTATGCAGAATAACACAAAGTAGAGTCACAATCTCAAACGCGCTTAATCCAATTCAGTGTCATAAATGCCACAACTTAATCCAACAGCATTAGGTGCAAGGCAGGAGCCAGACATGGAGATATGAGACTTGCCCATCACAGACCCAATCTACACACATCTACACAGGGCTAGCTGAGAGTCGTTACATAACCTATCCTGCGAATCCTTGGTGGTGTTGGCATGAAACCTAGGCAGACACACATAGAATGGACAAACTCCACATGGAAAAGAGCCAGTGGCAAGGTTTCAATGAAGCAATGATTGCATGCCATCCTCAAATGGAATAAATCAAAGAAAATTTATTTTGAATGAGTAAATGAAAAAGGAAAAAAAATAGGTGAGAATAGTGGATTGAAAAACTGAGTGGAGATCAATGACCTGAGGTAGCAGAGCAATATGTAAATTCTAGACATAATGTGTAGAGTCTTCTCCCTAACATCATTGAAGAGTTGTTTCTTGCTCTGGTACCTCTAGTAGTTTCGCTTCCAAGGTACCATGTAGAGCAGCAATAACTAATGACCCAATTTCTTTGTCCCAGTGTAGAGAGCCATTTTCTTGCTATCATTGTACATAGGTCAGAGTGGTCAACTGTTGTTTACTGTACATAAGAGAGTCCATTGGCTTATGGTGGATTACAAACTGTATGCTTACTAAAGATAGAGAAAGCCTTGTACTTACATTAAATGGATGAACTTATACAGCATTGGAAATGTTATTCAGGAAAAGGAAAATAAGCTGAAACAATTATTTACTTTTGCCAAAATTTCCTATAAAGCTGTTTTTTTTATTTTCTTATTTTAAGAAATACTGTGATGGCTAGAGTAGTAATCCCTGTCTCTATTTTTGATTTCCAAATAAGAGAAACTGGCTGAGGCACCAGTTCAGGACAGTAGGAAGCTTATGATGCTTATTATAGATTGCTAAAGGGCAGATGATACAATAGATGAAAGATATTCCTTACCCTTGAACTTATACAAACACACAGATAGAGACAGAGTAGCTCTAAAGTCTTTGCAAGTGGTTGGAATACCTCTTTGTTAAATGGGGTGGCACATGGTACCAGTTCTACCCTTCTGTCCTACCCTTTCACAGATGGCGTCTGGAAGTACTGGTAGTATTCATGCTTCCTGCAGTATTCATACTCATTCAGCCCATTACGTCAAAGGTGAAAGCACTCCTTCTACAACCAGCTCTTTAAAGAAAGATAGTTCAAAATCTGCTTGACAAACATGCCCCTTTAAAGGCTATGGAAAGCTCCAGTTCTAACCATCTTCTTAATTAGTGAGCCATTTTTGCTGCTGATTAACTTGTTTTGCCTTTATTTTAATTGATGTGACTCGGATCCCTTAGTTGTTTCTTTTTCCTTAATGAGCAGCCAAACAATAATGAGACATAAAACAAGCCGCCACATGACCAGCTAACCTAAAAATAAAGAAAGGTGAAGGTCTCAGTCATGTTGGTCTGCTCAGGTCACCAAAACATCTTGACGGTGGTCTTAGAAAAAACAGAAAATCAATAATCTGTTGTGGCAGAACGAGAGCAGCAACACGTCATGATATTCAATAATGGCATTAATTAACAGTAAGAATTGGCTTCTCGTTCAGAAACTGGTTGGAGTGAAATTGGCTGGAGTTTGATGTTCCAATTTAGCTGGTCATCTGTTGGCTCATTTGACATCTCATTTCTGTTTGGCTGCCTTTTAATGAAGAAACAAATCAATTCAGATAGATTCAGAGGACTGAATCCTTAAAAACAGGGCTATTAAAATGAAGGGAAAAGGAGTTAATTAGCAGTGAAATCTGCTCGCTGATTAGGAAAAGGGTTAGAATGAATGGACACCCCTGCTCTAGTTGATAAGTTAAGAGCAAAATGGAAAAATACAAAAGAGATAGTTAAACTATAAACAAAAAAATTATCACTGAAAGCTCAATGTCTTGTCATATGCAGTGTATGGAGATGCACCCTTAGGTTTTCTTTTCTTGTTGAAATTAATTTTTGCGAGTCTGACTTTTTAAAAAATGTTTATTTCTACTTATTTTGCTTCTTTTTATAATATAATGTATAGTTTGAACAAAATGTACACAAAAAAATGTAAAAAACTATGAATAAGATAGCAATTTTGTAATGTAATTTCAAAGTTTTATCACTATCCAGAAAATGCATGCTTGAAAACAATTGTTACCTTTACATCTCTTCACTCTTTCCTGATATCAGCAGTGCTTATTCGTTAGACTATCTTTAGATCTAGATGTTCACTTACCTCAACCACATCCTTAATAACTCTGCAAGATAATACAGATAAAGGACTGTATCTCAAAAATCAAAAAAACAATCACAAAGATTGCATGTGTACTGTACTTATTAATATAAAGTGACTTGTGCATAAGCTGTAAATGAAACTAATGGCTCAGGTTCCTTTCAGACTCAGGAAACTGAAGCACAAAAAATATTAATTGAATTATTTAATGGTGGTGAACAAAACAGTGCCAATGATTATTTTTAAATGAAGTTCTCCAAAACATGGATAAGCATTTTTATATATGAATGACAAGCCACATTTATTTTTTGGAAATATTACTGTAAATCTATAACTGAAAATTCAAAGTCTTAAATCTTCAATAGCAGTTTTCTTCAACCTAACACTTAAGTCAATAGTCGATTCTCACCAAGATTTTCAAAGACAAGACAAACCAAAGACAATCATCTCCTCTTGTGGATATTATGGGTGAACATTTTAACATTAACATTCTTATGTCATTGTACTTGACCATTAAAAATATTATCCAGTCTTATCATTTATATGGCAAATAAAATCAAACAATATTTTTATATACAGATGCAGCCATGAAAAATGTGTGGTATTACATATCATGTGTGAGCTACTGTTTTATGTGCTTGGCTAGTAAAAATGACCAAAATCTGGGTGGTCGTGATGCATCATTTGTTAGTGATAAAAGTGGCTCATTTAATCCCTCACTTAAATCCATTTAATCGAGAATTTTACAGCTACTAGGCCAATTGCTTTGGATATTTTGAAAAATGTTTTGAAGTGTATGTTCTGACTATGTTGAGTTTATATACTTTTTAAAAATGTTAAAATGTTTTATAATTTCTCTGAGAACCTGCTTTTGCAATTCCAAATAATTGCCAGACCTGTTTAACACTTGAACTGCCACACAATTGTTCAGTATTACAGTTGCTAAATCTACACCAAGTGGTGACTGAATCATTTTCTACTCACTAGTGGTCCATCGGCTAAACATCCTGATAATGCATTCCTACTGTCCTATCCCCAAAAATCATAGACAGCCCAATACAAACTGGGTGAATGTAAAAATAAAAAACTGAAATTAAAAAGAATAATTTCTTGACACATATTATTTGCATGTATTTTTACTTTGAATAATATCATTCATTTTCAATTAAACTAAGCAAAACAGATAAAAAACTTCATTTGATTGCTCTGCTCCTGGACAGAAAACTGTTTCAGAATTTATTTGTGTAAAGCAAAACATCTACACTTCAATCATCTGATTGCTTTAAATAACAAATTATATAAATGTTTTTTCTACCTAATGGAATATTTTCATCATTACACATAGTGACACAATGCTTTTATGATCATTTTGTAGCTGTCTGCAGAAGAGAGACAGACTTTTACATTTTGGCAGCAATGTTTGTAATTTAATGTTTTAACAGCAGTAGGAAAGGATTTGTCAAAGTAAAAAGAATACGCAAATACCGTTGTGTGTGAGCCAGAAGAGATAAGCAGCAGTTCAAACCTTGGAATCTGGAAAAAATAAGCACAATTGACTCCTAGATGCCAAAGTTCAGTGCTGTTTCTTGTGGTGGTGAAAGGGGGTCTTTCATGTTGAAAAAATAAAAAATAAAATATCATCATCACTTTTTTGGAATAGAATTTTAGAAGTACAACAATATGTACATTTCCAGTGAAGCAATTTAGGAAAACTCAGGAAATAGCAGATGCATGACAAACATGGTTTAATTAATGATTTTAAAATACAGTACCAATTGACGTCAGCCATGGTACTTGTAGTGTTGTTGCCATTTTGTTACCCAGTGAGAGTAAAAACAAATAGAAAGTGAAGAAGATCAACAAAGCAATTGTGCTACTAGCAAAAATCTCTTAGCTGATAGTATAGCACATTTTTATTTACTCAGGTCACAGGAATTTGTGCAATAACAGGAATAGAAAATGTATAACAAGTGGAGAATTTTTGATTGGTTTGACTTTCATAATTTTGAAACAAACAAAAGTCATAGTCAGGAAAGCTATGTAATCGTGGCAAATAAAATTGCAATCTGTTTGTTCGGCAGTCATGCAAAAATGGACTAACCAGTTTTTTGGGGAATCTTGTATGTATGTTTTTGGTTGTCTGACTTAAAAGGTAGGCTATATGGCCTTCAGGGAAGGAGGATGTATTGGGAAGGGCAACCTAAAAACCAGTGTTAACGTGGGTACTACAGTTCCACTCCGGCTTCAGGGGTGTGCTTTGACTGATGGGAGGAAGCCTTTGTCAGCATGGACAAACATTTTTATCAGCCAAAATAGGATTCTGTCAAAGACGGCAGGAACAGTTTTTCTTCTGAAATAATTTGGATAACAATATCATTGTCTTGCTGAATTACAGCTTTTGTCTTAGAATACATCTTTTTGTCTATTCTATGGTTTTGTTTAACCAAAAGATATTTTTTCTTTGTTTCATTTTCAATCAAAATTGGCATACTGTACATCATTGCCAAACTTTTAAAGAGCAATATTCCTTAATAAATACCCATTTAAAAATCTTACAATACTAAAACACCCTTTTAAGTGAGTTTCCCAGGTGCAAAATCTATAGTTTTATGAAACTATGTGCAAAAGGAAACCTGGCTATTTCACTCATTTTGTGATATTATATTTCACATAATATATGGCGGGAAATTCATGCCACTGGAAAAGGACTGTAGTGGTCTAGTGTATATTGGGTATAAGTGTGCAAAAAGGAATTTCATTGCACTGTGTACATGTGACAATTACTCTGGAATTAACTGATGACACTACATTTTTCATTAAAACAAAACGATTAAAAAGTGGTGTTGTATGCCAACATATTATTCCTGAGATATGTTAGAGACAAGCCATAAAACTAAATCAACCAGAAAACTAAATCAAGTGCAAGATTTTTGTACATGCTGAGTTGATCTTCACAATATTGTTCATAATTACTGAAGACAGTGAATGAATCAACTTTGAATAATTTCTATAACTTTTATCACATACAACCACTGGTTCAATCTCCTTTAATAATATGGAGGCCTACAGAGATGGGTGTCATCTTATACTGTAGATGCTTTCTGTGGTCCATGGATTTAATTATTGAACAAGCCATTTTGTTTGTTTATTTCATGAAAGCACTCTAAACTAGAAAATACAAAGTAAGAAATATGAAAAAGTATTGTTTATGGTTCTAACCTGGCAAGGAATTTCCTCAATCACAGAATACAATCATACCCAAAAAGAACAAATTGTTAACTCGTGAGAGCACAGAAATTGATTTTTATTGGAGAGGTAGCGAAGATGACTGATAGGACACTTTTATTTCGGCCTGCTTTGACAAAGCATGTTATCATTGAAATGACACATATATATGTGCTTTCTTACCTAAACCCACTATGCAAATATACCTGGGCAATGCCAGTTACTTTTATTAATTTCTAAATATAAACATACTTCTTACAGTATATTTCCTGTATTTTTGGTAACTCTCCAGTAACAAATGGCTGCATCTCTAGACTTTTAAATTATGTGGTGTCACAAATGCCATCAATTAACAGAAGTGAAAATGTACTACAGCAATGGAAAAGCATCTGCATACACAATAATGTCATCAATAAATTGACACAAAAACAGATTTTTAAAAGACAAAAGAATGACAAAGTAAAAAAAATATGAGTTCCCAAGCTCGGCCCACAAAGTCTAGAGATCGTATTAAAGATAAATGGAAATTCTGCTAAATGTTGTATTTGGGGAAAAATTGAAAGAGACAGCATGCTTTTTTAATTAATTATAATGTGATTTGTGTTTAATTATAGTTCATTCTGAATACTGTTTTGTTTGTGCCAAATTATGAATTGATATTTAATAAAGTGTATTTTTTTTTTATCTCCAATGGGTTTTCCACCATCAAAACTATGAACTCATTTAGTCTTATAATTCACTTTCTTAGAGTTGGGGTATCATTCCAGAATTAGTCTGGTAAATCAAATTATTTTCTTTTTTCTTGAACATATTATGTAGCTTTGGAACTTCAAACAAAAATTTTCATAGGTGTGGCAAACAGCTGGGGGTGGCACCCAGCCGGGATGCCCGAAAGGACCAGAGGGGGGAATTACACCTCCTCCCGACCACAAGGGGGCGACCACCCTGGTTGCTTTGGGGACGATGGGAAAAGAGGTTAGATACTCAACCCTATAGGGGCCCGTGGTCACTGCCAGGGGGCGCCCCAATGCCTGAGGAGCCCTGGCCCTCAGCACTTCCGCCACACCCGGAAGTGCTGAGGGGGAAGAAGACCGGGGACACCCTGGGTGCTTCTGGGTGCACAGTTGGTACTTCCACCACACCAGGAAGGGACAGCGGAAGCTTGTCAGGAGGCACCTGGAGCACATCTGGGTGTGTATAAAAGGGGCCACCTCCCTCCATTCGATGGCTGGAGTCGGGAGTGTAGAAGACGAAGTCTTGGTGGAGAGGAGTGGAGGCGGACCTGAAGAGGCAAAGGCATTGTGTGAAGGGCCTGGACTTTGGGGTGATTGGTGCTGCGGCACAGGGTTTGTGTGTGTAAATATTGTAAATAAACGTGTTGTGGTGCTTTAAAATCATGTCTACCTGTCTGTGTCCGGGCTGTATATAATATATAATGGAAAGGTAGCACAGTAGTGTTGTGATTAATACTTATTTCTGAGTTTGATTTCTGAGTCAATTATTTTGGTATGCATTGCATATATTTTATGTTTCTTTATAATCTCTTTAGTTTCTTGAAAAGCATAACACAATGGTATGTCGTGTTTCATAAACATTTTAACCCATTTTTCCACCTGTTCATATTCTCTCCAAAATAGCATATCATGGAGCAAAAATCAGAAGATAAAGTTCTAAGATTGCTTTGGATGTTTGATTAAAAAAAATATTTAAAAAAAATGCTGATATATTGTGTAGGATAGTTCAAGTGATCCTAAATCACCATAACAGAATTCAAGTCTCAAACAATTAATTGTAATAGTTTTTCAATATTAATTTTGGAAAGGTTGGGAACTCGTAGGTTTGGTTGATCCATCAGTTTTGATCTTGGTATTCAGTGTTCAGGCCTTCTAGAATTGTAACTGTGATCTAATCTGATCTGTGATCTAACCTGTTAGTATGATTTGGATGTAGACATACCACTGATTGAGGTCCCAACAACTCCAGAATTTCCTTCTTCAATCTCGGTAGAAGTTAAGTTTTCCAGTCAAGCACCTTTTTATTCCAAATAAATTTTGTAACTCATGTTACAGTAAGAAATTAACTGCAATATACAAACAGGAATACTCAGAACAAAGTAAATAACGTCAGAAAAAATCTTATTTTAAGTGCATGAATTCTTCCCAGTAATAAATAGTTTTACTCTTAATTTCTTTCTCAGTCACTGAAGAGTTTTTTTAAGACTTCCTATTGCTTCTAAATTCTGGGATGAAGTTTAAACCTACCTTGTTGTTTCCTAGCTTTCAGCATACATAAGTTTGTTCTTGTTTTGTCAACTTTAAAACATCTACAGCATTCAAAATTTACCTTGCTAAAACTAAGTGGATTTTGTAGCAGATTTGTTTAATATCTTATTAAAAACAACAGAAGACTATTTGTGTAATGGTGACTAGGTCATGATAATTTTGTAACCTCTATAAGCCAAATTCCATCTTGATTATTACAGTATATTAATACTGAATACATTTCTTCTTTTGCTAGTGCTTTAACATCCTGTTTAAGAAAATCCTGTTCCTGTAATATATCAGTAATTAAACTATTACAGCAGGGTATCCCCCTATAAACTTTATTTTTTGATTTTTATTAAACATTGTATGTTGATCTATTAATCTGTCAGTCTATGTGTAGGTGAGGTATAATACACCCCCAATGACAGTCCTGCATTCTTGTTGCTTTTTAGTCACTTTCAAATGTCATCACTAAAATATTAGTTACCTTCTATACGATGCAGACTCCTATTTAAATGTTCTTTTATGTAAATGGCCACCCCCATCTTTTCTCTCTGGGCTCTCTTTTCTAAAAGAACACATATCCATTGTAAAGTAAACACAAGAACACAGTCAAAGGTTTGGGGGGATCCTCCATATACTGTCACATCAGAAAAGGAAATGATGTCTTTACAGACTGAGTTCAAATCGGAACTTATACAACAGAAAATGTGGGTGGTAAATAGTCAAGTTTGCAGGAAGTGATGCTATGAAGAGGCAGGATCTTGAGGACGGGAACTGGAAGTGATGTTTATGAAGAGGTGGGATTTTGAGGGTTGGAACCGGAAGTGAGGTTACTGGGTGGATTCTTCGGTTGTTCTGTCGAGAGTAGAGAGGAAAAAGAGTTAGAGGGCAGTGCAAATTCCTGGTCCGGTGGGTAACTGCATCTATTTGAGCCCGTGAACTGTCTCCCAAACATGCGTGTGTGACACCATTAATATTTTATCGATCCCCTTCTCTAGGAATTAGGCAAGTTTCTGTTAACATTATTACATCATGTTTATGATCAGCTTAATACAGCTTCATTATGTTTTGTTTTTAAAATTTCTACCATTATGAAAATCAGTTTTAACACATTTTTGATTTTACTTTGGCTGACCACCTACAGACTAATCATTTCAAAGTGTACTTGTATTTTTATCAATATTATTTTTTGTTAACTTCCATGAATGTTACATAAAATGTTAGACATGGCTGGTTCTAAACTTCCTATCCAACATTGTCCAGTTTAAACGGTACTTCACTGACTAATTTGTAATGTTTTATTTATCAACACATCAATTCCCCTTGATTTCAAATGTAGACCATTCTAACTGTACAGGTCTCATTTGTTCCAAAAGATGCTCCAGTACTTCATAAACTTGTGATTTTCCAACCCCACACTGAGACTATGTACTGAACTTTATGATTTCCTCAGTTCTATCTTGTCTGGCATGTGAGAAAAACATGACTCTGCTGCAAAAGTCAGCATTAATACAAAAATGTTAATCTGTGCTTCAAACATTCTACCAATTAACCATTTTATAAAAGGTGTATTTATTTTTAGTGCACAACAGACAAAAACATAAACTTCTGTAGAAAAAAAAGTCCAATCAAATCTTGGGAGACAAGACTTTTTATCCTGCGACGAGTCGTGATCTTTTGAAGAAAGACACTTTCACGTCCCACGAGATGAGACTTTGTGCTCAGAGATTTAACCACGCCTGGGGCCAGAAATAAAACACAAAGAGTAGATGACAAAGTAGAACTTCATAAAGAATTCAATAAAATATAAATAATATATAATATTGTGTAAATGATCCAGTAAGAAAGGTATTTAATATATATGTGGCATTTGGTGCCATGGCCCACCTGCCAAGTTGTTTTACCTGCCTTAGGTAAAGCCATCCCTGATAGAGGATCGCAGGAATCGTGGGGTAGAGGGGTCCTTTCATTGGATTATCTGGCTCAGCGCTGTTTCAGCTGTGGAATGGCCAAATGGGGAAGGCAGCTTGATGGCTGAGGTCTCCAGGACTCTAAACAAATCCAAATCATATTATGGGATATCATCTACTGTTAAATTCTGCTCCATACTTGTACATTTTTTATTTTTTATACTGTATTGAGGATTTGTTTTGTTCTGTGTATTGTATTGTATTGACCCCCTTCTTTTTGACATCCACTGCACGCCCAACCTACCTGGAAAGGGGCCTCTTTTTGAACTGCCTTTCCCAAGGTTTCTTCCATTTTTTCCCTAACAGGGTTTTTTTTTTGGGAGTTTTTCCTTGTCTTCTTAGAGAGTCAAGACTGGGGGGCTGTCAAGAGGCAGGGCCTGTTAAAGCCCATTGTGGCACCTCTTGTGTGATTTTGAACTATACAAAGATAAATTGTATTGCATATTACCACCCCCCATCTTATCTGCAGCCTTGTTCAAATGCCACAGTAAAACATAATCCCCATCAGCCAGTGCACTGCTCCAGATGAATTTATCCATGTGCATAAAGTTTAAATAAAAGCACCGATAAAAGCAGCATGTCATCAAAGGTAGCAACTATTGCGTTTTTTTTTTCTTCAACCACATTGGGATAACAATTTCATTGTCTTGCTGGATTAAAATGTTTATCTTAGAGCAATATTTCTCAATTTTTATGGTCTTGGGGCTCACTTTACCTTTTTAAGGTCCTCAATGATCCACAAAGAACATTTAAAGAGAGGAGGGTTTCCCCCTTCATAAATTAGAAAGACATTGGTAAAATGAGCGCAGTTAGAAACAGGTAGCTTCGGTGGACCAGTGGGTGGGGATATGGGGGTGGGCAGGTGCTGTTTTACATGTGACAATAAATCTGAGATAAACCCATTACACTACATTTTTTTTTCATCAATGCATAGCTTTGCCTTTTGTTTTTTAAAAAAAATCCTACACTGTTATTCACTTGCATATTGTTATTAAGTTCTCAATACCAATCAACAATCTGCATTAAGTGCTTTTTGAAGTAAAAAAAAAAAAATAGGGAAGCATCTGCCAACTATGTGAGTCTGATTATTATGACCATGAATATGACCTGAACTATGAGGAAGCAGTGCTAAAGGTTGCGCCACCATGCCTGAAAGAACAATAGATACAGACAAGAAATGTCCACAAACTAGTAATAAATAAAAAGAATATATATATATATATATATATTATATATATAAAAGAATATATGATTGCACTTACAGAAGTCCAATCTTCAGGCACACATTGGGTGACACATTAGCATGGGAATAGCTCATTCCATTGTTTGAAGTTGAAGGACTGGCTGCAACTGGAAAATCTTTTTTGATTCTGATCTCTCTGTGCAGATGCTTAGCAGTTTTTTTCTTCCATGAAGAAGACAGAAATGCCTTGTAAACAGAAATAAATGTTTTGTTATTATTTCACAGGTTCACATGTTTTTTTATTTCTCGATGAGGAGGAGGGCTCCTTTAAGGCTTGTTTTGGATTGTAGCTCCAGCACATGGCTAATTATGCATGCAAATTAGCCCTACAGCTCTGCACTTACAGCCCACACGGATATTGTTTATATATCTGGTGGCAGTACTCATAATATTCTCATTATGGTTAGCTAGTTTACCCCTCAAATATTTTTTCAGGGTGGAACTCTGAAGTATTTATCAGGTCCTGACATCACAAATGACTAAAGCAGCTTGGCAACGATCTTACAGTATGCATACATGAAATGTCTGCACATGGCTGCTACATTCTGTTATATCAAGCTGCCCTCACAAAGCATTATGGAGTGCTGGGGAAAAATATTGTCCAAGCTGGCCACAAGTCGTTTGTACAGCTAAAGTTTTGACAAACAAACCACACCGCTGCGAGAAATGCTTTGGAGAATTTCACTGATCAACACTAATTATAAACAGAAGTCAGCCTGTTAACTAAATATATTGAAGTTTTGATATATGCCTCAGCACAATTTACAACATAGGCAAAGTATTTGTGCGGCAAAGGTGCACTGAAGGTCCTTGTTACCTCATTGAAAGAGAAGAGACAAGACAAGGGAATTTTAATCTTGGGCTCAGAAGTCATAGATTGTTAAATTAGTTTATCATAAAAAGGTTTGACTAGCATTTAAGCTGTGTGTTTGTCTTCTATCTTGAAGCCAAACCTTCCTGTTTGCTGCTTCTGTGGTTTTAAATTTATACATAAACATAGAGGTTTTTATGTCTGTTACAGTAACATGTAGGATTTGACTGTAATACTGTATCTGATAAAGATTTTAAAAGGTATTTCTTAAAGTTCACATCTGGTAATAATGCAACTTGTTGAATCATCGACATTTGCAGGTTTATGTGATAAAGATTAGAAGTCACCTTAAATGCAGGTGTCTGTGCAGTGCACATCCTCTTAGATAGCAGGTGTCTGTCTGGTTTGGCTCAGCTTTGAAAACAGGTGCCCTTGTGGTACAGATCAGCTACAAACACGGACTTATAGGTGGTGCCTGCATCTGATTACAGATGCCTGTGGTAACTATTAACTTATGCACACAATAGAAACCTGCCTTAACAAACCAAAACGTTAACATTATACAAAGTTACTGTCTGTTATACCTGCATTTTTATCACTCTTTAATTTATTGTTTTTTATCAGTATGCTGCTGCTGGAGTATGTGAATTTCCCCTTGGGATTAATAAAGTATCTATCTATCTATCTATCTATCTATCTATCTATCTATCTATCTATCTATCTATCTATCTATCTATCTATCTATCTATCTATCTATCTATCTATCTATCTATCAACAAATCATAGCTTTATTTCTGAAAGTGTGTCATTGCCACATTGATCTAATACTAGAGTTTCTAATAAAATAAAATTGAATGTTGAAGTTCTGAAAAGATCTTTAATGACATTTTAATAATTTAATATTTAGCTACATTCTGTGAAAGAAAATGAAACTTCTGTTAAGTCTATGTACAATATACATCTTCATGAAGCAAGATTGGTCACGTTCTGTAACCTTTGTCTTTGATCTGTATGCACATTTCTCTAAACTTGCTTGTGAAGCTTCAATGTTATCAGCTTTTATTGATCATATTTGTAAATAGACATACTGTACCATTTACAGATATGTGATGTGTTTTGTAATTAAAGAGATCAAAGTATAATACTGCCATTTCGACCAAGGGACATATGTGCAGGATCTCTCTTGGTTTGGCATGGGTCAAACTTTAAAGACTACCTGTAACATTCTTAAAATTAGACTTGTACATGTCTATTTATGGATTTCATATCCATGAGATAAAATCTAGGTTCTGTTATCTAAAAAGGAAATAAAGCATTGGCTTCCTCTGCAACACCAAATTTGTGTTTAACTAATTATTTTATATAGAACATACACATTCACATTTTGTGATATGGCTGATTAACACTGTTTCAGTTCAGTTTGAGGTGTATTAGATCTGCCTTGTTCTCTGCGCTAAAAAGTTGTTCCATAATTAAATCTAAGTTTCTGTGGATAAAACTATATTATTACTATTATAACATTAAACATTTTGTAAAAATGCTTAGACAAATAAGAAAGTTGCAGTTGATTTTAATGTGGGACCTTGGTATGTCTCTATACACATGTTTACAAGTGAATATTGAGTGTTCCAATTGTTACAAACTGAGAGTTGCAAAGCACCAAAGAGTTCCAAAAAATGTTCCATAATGCCCACTGGGGTTTGGTTTACCATCAAACCCCAGCTAGATATAAGGGCAAATGCAGTATTTTTATAAAATAAAAGATTTGTTTAACAAAATGTAAAAAAAGTAGAAGGTAAAAAAAAAAAATAAGTAAACTCACTGTCTCCATAGCACAGCAGTGATGGCCTGGTGCTCCTGAATTTTGGGGAACCGCCAACAAAACATTAGGCACATACCAAATTCTTAGAGACAAAAATGAGGAATAATGCAAATAATTAACAATAATAACAAAACGTAAATAAATAAGTCAAAAATGAACAAAAAGGATATGAAACAAGGATTTGAACCCCAACAACAATATGGTGAATCTAGTGTTGCATGTGTAAATAGTGTATGTCTGGTGTCCGGACTTTACAGCACATTCTAGTGGCTTATTGAAATCCATATAAATTACTAAGGTGTTCCTCTAATTAAGTCAGGTCCCTTTATATATATATATATATATATATATATATATATATATATATATATATATATATATATATATATATATATATATATATATATAATTTATTGTGACCACCAGGATCCTCCAGCTCTCCAACACTTGACACAAGCAGACACAGGCACAAGTCTAGCAACAAGCACAAGACTTCATTCTACAGTGGGAATGGTTCCCCTTTGTTTCTTCTTGCACAGCACAGTACAGAGCAGTACAAGTATGCAGTAAGCCCAGTACTTTGCCTTCTCGTTTTCTGTCTCTCTCTCTCTCTCTCTCTCTTTCCCTCTCTCATTGCCTCCACTTCTCCCTCAACTTTGTCCTCTTTTTCCCGACTCTGGCTCCTCAAATGGAGTGAGGTGGCTTCTTTTGTAGAGCACCCTGTGATCCTTTTCGGGGCATACTTCTGGGTGTGGCAGCAGTCCTGTAGAGAAGGGCTTAGCCATTCCACATGCTACCCCCTGGCGATGGCCACAGGCCCTATCAGGGTTGACCTTCCATGCTCCAAACCTATGACACCATAGCAAGCCGGGGGAACTGCCCTCTGTCATCCCAGGGGAGCGACTGCCCCGTGTAAGCTCTTTCTCCCGGTCTTTCCCCTATGAAGGCATCCCAGCCCAGCTGTACTTCCTGTAACCTGAAAACTTTTCTTTAACAGATATAGGAACATAAATCAAGGCATTTTCATCCTGTCACAGTTTGACTAGGGCTCTATCCCTGGCTCTAGTGTCCATGCCCAAATTAATGTAAAGAGTGATGTTTACAAATGTTAAACAAGGAGGTTTAAATGATAACTTTTTTTCCAATAATGAAGTGACCAAATCAGATTATTACTATACTTCAAGAGAAAAAACAATTATGATTCCTAGATGAGCTCATTTCAGTTTTGGTATAATTCTATGAATTCACTTTTTTCTCAGTTCTTCAAAATTTACAATAATGTGAATAAGTTATAACTGTCAAAACATGTTTTCAGTATTTCAAGAACAGAAGTGTGAACTGCACAAGATACACAGCTCAATTTGCTATCCTTCGTCATAAATTTGAATTTTGCTTTCTGGACTTTAGGCGCTACAAGACAGATTTTTCAATTTTATCATCCTTTTTTCTTGTTGATTTGGTCGGTGTTCCAGAAGTCTTGCTGCTGAAAGTAACTGAACCCTAGTGCAATAGTGAACTAACGCATAACAAGAAGTTTACTAAAGTTTCCCCGTATTACTTCTCCCAACTCTACATTAATTACATAGACATGCCATCATTATTCAGTAGCACATACAGCTGCAAGCAAGTCTTTTCACAGATAAAAATTACTAAAAGCAAATGCAGAGGTAAACTGGCAGATACAACTCTTTGCAACTAATTAATTGCTGTGACAGCTAGCATCTGAGTTGATATTGACAATTTGTATAGAAGCAAATGTTACCGACCTCAGGCCTAGGGGAACCTGGGCCAGGTACAAGCCACTGTTGCTACAGGGTGTAGCCACAGCAATATGGTGTAAAGCATAAAAGAAACAGACAGCAGTCCCGAGTCTCAGACCATACTTCTCTGTTCTCTTCTTTTTTATTCTCCTTTTCCCAGAAATATATATATGCTTCAATTTCTGCATAGATGAACATGGTAATCAGTGAAAACAATGGTGCAAGCCAATTTCCTCTGCATAACAAATAGTGTAAACACATTTACTTTGAGTACTTGATTAGAAACCAATGTCCCCAGAATTTGTTAATTTTCCAAGGAAGCAGAAAAGTTCTGTATCCCCACATTGTGTGTAGATAAGATACTAAATCAAAGCAGTCTGACTATTCAAAGCAGGTGACTCTTTAGCAAGACAGGTAAATATGTATGTCCTGTGGATAGCATTCAGCAATAACCTGAGCAGAATTTTCCAGAAATTCTGCCTTTTCTTTAAAACACTGGTTTACAGCCCATTACACTAAGCAACACACTGAAATGTCATTTTCTTTAGAATACTGAATTCTAGCCCAATTCACAAACAGTATCAGGTTCATGACAAGTACAATGTCAAACAAAATCACTTAATTTTAAAAAGACTCTCTTATTGGTGTTGGTGCAATTCTGTAAATTCCTTTTTAATAAAAAAGCTTTATCATTAAACCATTTCTTGGAGCAATTGCTTTTAAAGTTAATATTACTCAATAAAATGTGCTAGGTTTACTGGGTTTATAGGCACACCTACATTTTATATGGCACAGTGTGTGAGTCTTTATTGACAATTGAGCCCACCACCAAAAATGTTTTTCCCCCCCTGATTTAAAAGCATAAATAAAACTCAGGAGGAATGCATTTCCTATAGTTGCATTTTTGAGATAGTTTAAAAAGCCATCTTATTTGTGTGATGGCACGAAAGCCCATTTAGTTCAAGGGATTACCAGCACTGTACAGATATGCACCAAATGCAAAGAAAAACAAATTAATGCAAACCATTTGTGTGATGTTCAGGCAATTGCTGTGGCAAGCTGACTTGGAAATGAATGCCTTTAACTAATTGCATAAAAAAATGTTTTTTGTAAATCTATAGTTGTCAGGAATGTCAAGCAGTTCTGTGCTCTTCTTTAACAATATTTTTACTGGTGATTTAAAACCTCAACAAACAAGCCAAGTTCCCTTATCCATTGGATTATTAAAGAATGAGCAAGCCGTGCACGCTCCTACTGGGTTGGTGAAAGCAGATCAGTTTTTTATGGATTGAATCTAACCGCAAATATCTTTATGCAAATCAATCAGTACGAGTGTCAGGCAATATCAGTCACAGTCAGTTACAAAATATATTGTCGTTTTAGTATCTCACTAGTAAAAAGATAACAATATGGACTATTACAATATAACAAAGAAGTTGAATGGGAAAAACGACATTGTAATTTACATGCGATACATTATTAACTGCCATTTTCAATTGACAGTTTTTAATTCTTTACCATTTAGTAATGACCATATCAGATTCATTTAAAATGATAGTGTAAATACAGCAAGAACAGCAAAACATTAGATATGCTAAAAAAAAACATTAGAAGCTTTCTCCAAGTTTTGATTTCCTCATAGAAAATATGCAGTAGGCTAAGAGATGACACTTAGTTGCCAAACATGATTTACTCTGATCCTCCCTGATGGACCCAAAACCATCCTAAATAATCCTGACTTGTTGAATTAAGTGAGGGTTACTTACAAGCTCACTTTGCGGAATACCCATCCAAGCTAATGTTATATTAAAGGAATATCTTCTATTTTGGTTTTACTTGGCTTTGTGAGTTTTCCTTAATAATTGCTTAATAATGACACTAATTTGCTGCAACTTTCAAGGTTCCCAAAGCCAGACTGAAAAATGTGTTATTTTACTTTAAATTTACATTTTATCAAGCTGAGTTGTATTCTTGAAAGGATGTTTTGGAGATTTGTGTTTACTTTTGGTTGATAATAAGACCAATAAAACTAAACTGAATTAATATTGTACACATGATGAAACTGCAAGTAAAAACAGACTGTTATTAATGAAAACACACTTTTTCTATAATATATAATCAATAAAAATTGGGGAAAACAGTTTTTGATCCTTCTCTGCATTCTATAATCTATTCCCAAGCTTCCACATTGATTGTGTTGAACCTGGTAATATATGAGAATGAAACTGAAGCTACTTTTCAATTTGAATCTTTTTATATCGTCTAAATGATTTCTAAGGTTACTTTGATTATTTAATATGATTGTTTCATTTATTTTACTAAAAGAAAGTCAATCTGTGTATTATATAAGCCACAAAAGCCACACTCACAAAAGACACACCCTGTGGGACATTATCAAAATAGGCCACCTGCAAAGTAATAAAGGTCTTCCTTGCTTCCTCCTGTGCAGCATATTGCAGTGTGTTGGCTCTTCGCTCAGCTCAGTATTGTAGTTTCTGTTTCCATCAGTCTTCTATGTCTAGTGAAGGCAACCATTGAATAAATAAATATGTATATTATAGAATCAGGTTTTTAAATTGTTTTGTTCTTTGAGTAAAGAGGGAAAATTAGTAGAGGTTAAAGCCAATGCACAGGTGGTCAGCTGCCTCCAAGGATGCTGAACACATTAACCAGTGCAAATTGTGTTTACATTTGGGTGCCGACCTCACCACACTTTATTCAAAACAGGATCATGTGTATATGGAAAACATTAGAGCATTGGTTCCAGTTTTGGGAGGAGGTGAAACTCTGACAGTGGGAATGGTTTTATGATTGCAAAACAAGCTTATCCAATGAAGATCATCTCTTTCTGGAAATGATAATCCTGCAAGACACCACTAAACTGACAGTGATATGACCACAGGGAACAGAAATTATCCCACAGAAACTCAGTGAACTTCTGAAAGTGCCTGAGGAAATATGAATGTACACACTGAACTTTTCCAAACAAATTTGGTAATTAATCTGTTGTTGTTAACTTGATCAGAGTTTAAGCTTATATGGAAACACTTTCTCAGCTAACATTAAAAAAATACACTGTAAATATCTCTTCAACATCTTTCTGGAAAACACTAGAATGGCAGCAGGCAAAGAGATAAGTCTATGTTCTATCTCAGAGGATTATTAAACATTAATCTATGTAGCTTTTATAATTATCCCGGCAAGTTGTAGGCAGGCATTCAGACAGACATTACTGCATTTTCCAGCATAAGCTGTGCTAATAATCCCCATGTTATTAAGGTGGGGTTTTCACTAGAGGAAAAACAGATGGTTTAAAGTGCAGGGAATATTCAGTCTTTCCAAGTTATATCTTGTTCTGTTTAGATAACTTAAAAAGTCACTGATTTCATTCCCATAGCAAGACAATGAATGTGCATGCAATCCACCCCTTTAACATATTTATTCCATTTATGACTCTAGCAAAAACATGCTTATAAATCTGTTTGTTTAAGGAGTTGCAGATTCACTGAAAAAGTTTTAGAAATTACTTAACACTTGCAAAATCAATCCAGCTTCTTGCTCTTGATAGGAATTTAAGTATTTCAAGATTTTATGTACAGTCTGGAAATGAGTGCATTTATTTTTCATCTCACCGAGGCAGTTTTGTTTTTAATGAAGTAAAAAATGAGATGAGTGGTAACCACTAATTCTTTGACATGGGGGGGGGGGGGGGGAATGGAGTTTCTATTAGTGGGGTTGAGGGGAATAGTGAGCTAGTGCACTGTAAAAGAGTAGCTTCTTTCAAATAAGAAGTAAATTGAAATCAATGTGGTTTCTGTCAAATTAGACTACTGTAAAGTCAGTTTATCAATTGTAGCAGGTGGCCGGGTCCCATGCCCGGCCGGGACGCCCCTTCTACATATGTTCTGGGGGAGCAGCCATGGGCATCTCACTACCTCCCCCGGGATGCTTGGTGGCAGTCTCCCTGGCTGACAAAGGTGCCTCAGTTTCCCGCAGGGTTTCATGGGAGATGGTGTTCTCCACAACCCTGTGGGGATCTGGGGTGGCCACCAGGGGGTGCTGCATGGAGCCAGGAACCCACCTGGACATCTGTGCAGCCCCACCCGGAAGTGCAATTAGCCACAGGTGATCACACACCTGGAGCACTTCCGGGTGGGCTATAAAAAGGGCCAGCATCCGCCACTCAGGAGCCAGAATCGGGAGGAAGAGGACGAGGTTGCCTGGGAGGAGTGGTGGTGCCAGAGGAAGAATTTGTTGTTTGTTTGCTGCATTAAGTGCTTATAGGACAGTGTTGAGCCTGTGGGACACGGGGAAGGCATGCTCCATGGCTGAAGAGAAATAAAGTCTGTTTATTTTACATGTGCCTCTGCGTCAGCTGTTCCGGTTTGGGCGTTATATAACACCTTTTACACAATTTATTTGAAGTACAATTGACTACTACAATGCGTTGTTCACAAGTTATTCAAATCATTCCATCTGCAGGCAGTAGTTAATTCTAAAACCTGAAATAATCACTATATAACTGTAGTTCTTAACTCTCTACTATGGAATATGTCATTTTTCATGCACTGTAAATCTAATGCTGATTTCTAAATCCTCCTTCTGACATATAGAACAGTAAATAGCTTTGCCCCTATAATTAACAGATTTTATTAATGCAAATATTACAGTGGGTGTATTGTGATTGCAAGATGACTTTTTAACATTCAAAGGATGAATAAGATTACTGAGCTAGAGCCTCTAGCAAAAGGGCCCCAAACTTGGTAATGATCTCAGAGAGTAAGAGATGAATCATCAGTGTCAGCATTTAAGTCCAGGCTGGTAACCCAGGATTTTAGCACAGCTTATACATTTACTACAGTTGCTGATGAGGCTCTTCATACTACACAAACATATTATTAATTTTTTTAGCTAAAGGTTTAGAGATCATCATTGCCACCTGTTACTGACTGACATTTTGTTTCTCTTTTCGGTATTCCATTTTAGCACTTAATGCAACTGTTACTGTGTTGACCAAGGAATTAGAGCTCAGTGTGGCTATAAACTTTTGGCCTCAATGGT